>NW_009932041.1:23422-26982 GCF_000696875.1 Nestor notabilis
CGTGCCCTCCTTGGGGTGCCCGCCGCCCCAGCCTGTCCCGCGGCTCTTCCTCCGTGTGTGGTGCTTGTGGGCAACCAGCCTTGGCTCACTGCTGGGAAAGGAGGAAACAAAGAGGAAGAAGCCGAGGCTCTGGGTGCGGAAATGTGCCGGTCAGCTCTCCCTTGGGCTGTGCAACATGTGGGCTTCCTGAAAATGAAAAATAATAATAATTTAAAAAGGTCAAACTTAAAATTTCTACATTTTCTAAATGAATTTAACAGTTCACGACTATTTACGAGCCTACACCCTACACAAGGGTATAGGGTGAGGTCTGAGGCGCCCTGGACAGGCTGTGCCTGAGCCGGGGCAGCAGTGTGGGGTGCCCTGAGCCGTGTCACCCCTGCTGGCAGCAGTGCTCGCAAAAGGCATTTAGGAATCTAGGGAAGAAATGAGCCATTTTGGAAAATCAACTTTTTTCCACACAGAATTCCCACTATGAACACACTTCAGCCACGGTGATAATTGTCTGCTCAAGGATGAGGTGGGTATTGTTGGTTTTCTGATGTCCTCTGTCATGGTTCAACACGTGGGACACCATGGGATGACATGGGACAGCGTGGGACAGGATGGGTCAGCGCGGGATGGCATGGGACAACATGGGACAGGATGGGACAGTGTGAGATGACATGGGGACAGTGTGGGACGTTGTGGCCCACGGGGGTCTGGAAGGCGCCGTGCCGAGCCGGGTGCTGCAGGAACCATCCCCACAAGACGGGATATGTGCTACAGAGCTGAGCAAGTCCTAGATAAACCCACACACCCACACGCCAGAAAACCCCCTCAGCTGCTTCTTCCTTTACATGCAAGAGCTTTTTTTTCTTGTCTCTGCAGATGTTCAGGATCTTGATAAAAGTTTTGAGGTTTTTCTTTTCTTTCAGATGTGACTTTGGCTCCTGGAGCTTGCCAGAGCTGCTGCTGCTATGGCCAAACAACGCCCGGCTCTGCTGCTCCCCTCCAGCAGCAGCCTGCTCCTTTTCCAAAGTGCTGCCACCACCCAGGATGCCCTTTTCCACCTGAGCTGTGGCACAGGGCACTGTGGTCCTGTCATGTCCCTGAGGAGAAGGACCGACATGGGAGGAGAGGTCCTCCATGTCAGGGGTGCCCTGGAAAGCAGCACCAGGGTGCTCCCACCCGCATCCCATGATGTTAGAACCCCCAGAGCAGAGCACGTTCAAGTGCAAAAGCAAATACCTGCTTTGGGGTCACTTCATGCCCTGGGTTTCTAACCTGAGGGTGATCCCTGAGCTACAGCCACTGGGCACGAACCCACCTGGATGACAAGGGTGGTCTGGCTTCCGGCAGCTCCAAACTCAACCGGGTATTTGCTGGGGTCATGTCATCCCCCGTAAGTCATCAACATCCAGGGCAGGAGCCCGGCAGACATCCAGCCATACACATCCCAAGGCCGGCCCTCCTGCCTAGCTGCTTGTCTTTTCCATCATGGAGACAAGGAAAGCTTTGCAGACATTTCTCTGCTCATGGCTTGACTTCAAGCAATGTGCACGGTTAAGTTGTGCACATTCATGGTTTTCCACATGCAGCACATTGCAAACACTCAATAGTAAATAGATCCTCAGACATCAAAGAGCAGTTCTCATCTTCTCATCCTGGTATCTCTCCATCTATCAATTAGGTGATTAAGATCTGCATGGTCACTGACACAGACAGCGCAGGTGAAGGGCGAGAAGCCTTTGCTATCATTACATAATGCCCTTCTTTGGGGCGAGGGCACTTCCCACCATCTCGCCCCATCAGCACAGGAAGACACCTATATTTGGCAGCCCATGGAGATGCTGGTCCTTCTCCGCTCTATAAAACCCGTGCCGTGCCCAGCAGCGAGGCAGAGGGGCCCCGGCCAGCCCAGCGCACCGCAGCAGGATGCTCCCCTGGCTGAAGGCTGCTCTCGCTGCCCTGTCCCTGCTCCAGCTCGTTTCTTCCAGACCACTGATGACTACATCTCCCAAGCTAAAGCTCTCAGAGATCACCCACTGCATCCAACAGCTCAACTCAGGAGTGCAGGTAAGCGCTGCTACACTGCCTGGCTTTTCTTTGCTTACAGAGCAGAGGAACATCACTGACTCTGATGGTGATGTTCCTCGGTGCTCAAGGCACTGCCACCACAAGGACCAGTGCCCACCCATGGCCCAGTCCACTGTATCCCACCTCCAGCTATGGGTGCTGGTTTCAGCCTCGACTTTGGCTGCTCAGCCCTTGACATGGTGGTACCTCCTGGCTGCTGGGGTTGGGCAGGGGGGAGTTTTACATCTGGCATTAGGCACGTTGCATTAAAAAATGCTGAGGAAGAAAACAGCCTCCCCCAGCCCTCCCTGTCCAGCGCAGAGTGTATCAGGGTGACAGGGACAGGGACATGGCATCCTGTTGCTATGTGAGCTGCTGGGGGCTCTCTGCTCTGGTCCACAGCACCCGCTGAGCACCCAGGGACCCTCCTGCCCCTTCCCCTTCAACTGCTTGCAAGTGCTGAGCAAACCCAGGTCCCACCTTCCCAGGAGCCTGTTTTGGAACAACTTGCTGCAAGATGTGTCCCAGTGGTGGCAGCACCCAGGGTGCATCCGTGCCGTGTCCTGCGGAGAGGGATGGGGACGTGGTACCTCCTCCTGGGGCATGGCACAGCTCCTCGGGGATGGTCCCATCCTGGTGGTCTCGTAACGATGGCCTCCTAATAACAGTCTGTTAATGACGGCTCTCCCTTGTGTCGCCTTTCCAGGTACCCTGCAATGACACCCGAGTGGCACAGGTCGCCTTCACGGACCGAAACGTAAGAGATGCTGGAGAGAGAGGTGGAAAACACAGTTGTAAGAAACACAGACGTAGCCAGCACCTTCCTCGCCGTGGTGCACAGCCCACGTAGCAGAGGTGCTTGTATTAGTCACTGAGCAAGAGCTGCTCAAGTGCAGTCACTGGGGGTGATGCCGGCTGCAACCCCAGGACCTGCCTCTAGCCTCTGTCCCCAGCTCCCCTCTTTGGGCCCAAGTCACCCCCTGGGACTGTGATTGCAGCCACCAAATGAAAGCAGCTGAGGGAATCGCTGCGAAACCTCAGTAAGTGGCACGGACGTCACTGCATGGTGCTAACGGTCGCTCCCGGTTTGCAGCTGTCGGAGCAGGAGCTGCTGTGCCAGGCTGCTGCGGCGCTCACCAGCATCACGCGGTGCAGGAAGGACTACGAGCCCCTCATCATCAACCTGCAGAGCCTGCACGGAGACACGGTAAGCAGGAGCTGCAGCCCCCAGCCCCGCTGCCCTGATTCAGCGCCAGCCCCGCCACGCACACCCCGGGGCTGAGCGAGCCCAGGCTTGGGCACCGCATCCTGCAGGGACATTTGCCTCCATGGGAAAAGGGTGAATGTCCCCACCAGCCCCAGCCATCCCCACACCAGTGGCCACGGGGGACAAGTGCTGGGAACAGAGGCCAGGCGCTTGTCCTGAGTGAAGGACAAATTCCCGACCTCCTGAGGCAGCACCTCCCAGTATCTCGGAGCAGCTTCCAGTATCCGGCGGGAGC
>NW_009932041.1:27173-52330 GCF_000696875.1 Nestor notabilis
TTGGAGCAGCCTGCTCTAGTGGAAGGTGTCCCTGCCCGGGGCAGGGGTTGGAGCTGGAGGAGCTTTAAGGTCCCTTCAACCCAAACCAGGCTGAGATTCTGTCTTCACAGTTGTGTATTATTTGTTGAATTATGTATGTGGAGGCAGAGGCAATGGAAACAAACCATGTGCAGGGGCCGGTGGCCTCACTCAGCTGCTAAATCCTGCTGGCAGCTCTGAAGTGACTCTTTTCCTTCCCCAGAGCTGCTCCCTGAGCGATGAAAATGAGATCTACCTGCGCAACTTCTTACCGGAGCTGGGCAACTTCACCCAGGGGGTGTACAGGCGCCTGGCCACGCTGGCTGCACCGTGAGACAGGAGAGCCACCGCTGCCGGCCCCGCGCGCACGGGTTGTACCGCTGGCAGCTCCGAAACAGGTCTTGCAGAGGTTTTTTGCTCTTCGTTGTATGCACTTCCTCAGCTCTGCCCCAGCCCTCCTAAACCCAATGCAATCCTAACAGCAAGTCCCAAAACCTGGGATTGCTCAGCTCTGGTGGGAAATGTCCCCTTCCTGGCAGGTGCTGGGCATCTCCCAAGCTTTCCACCAAGTCCTGTGTGTTAGACCTTACTCAAGCTCTGTGGGAGAGGTCTTGTCTGGATAAGGCAAGACCTCACAGCCCTGAGGCTCTTCCAGCTGGCACCCGGTGGGATGAGACCCCTCGGGAGGGATCCCATCCCCTGGGAGGGGCGAGACTCCCCTGGGAAGGCTTCGCCCAGCCGGGAGGAGCTGAACATCACGCCTGGATGGAGCATCGCAGGAGGCTGAGCTTTAATTCGTTCACCTTCTCCTGCAGCAGCTACCAAAACCAAAACCAAGTTATCTGCTTCCTGTTCCTCTTAATGAAGGAAGGCTTCTTCACAACCACCATCTCTTCCTAAAGAGATCAAAATCTAAGGCCGAAATGATGCATTTTTCACTAACAAGTTACTACAGCACGCAGGGAGGTGACTCCTTGTGGGAGCAGAGCTGGGGGAGGGCAGCAGCCGAGAGCAAGAGCCAGGAGGGGACCAGCAGAGGGAGGGAGCTGCCAGGGCTGTGCACTCAGCCTTGAATGGGTCTTCTGCACCACTGGTGGGCATTTAGAATCATAGAGTTTTGAGTTATTACTCGTGAAGGCTGGGAGAGGCTGTAGGACAGCTCTGGATCTAGCGGGTGCTCCTTGGCACCACACTTCGGGAGTTTATTTATTATTGTATTTTATTTAAATAACTTATTTTTATACTCCATAATCTAAAGATTAAAGACCAGAAAAGTCCTGGCTGGTGAAAGCTGTTCTTCACTTGGGACCCACCACAAAAAGGAAAAGCCACTGTTCAGGTCGTTTAAGTTATACAAAAGCAGGTCTGTGGAACAGTTGTATTGACCATACTGCTACCTCATTCTTAGGGACCTCTCACTGCCCGACTGCCCTTCCACGACAGCAAGTGATTCATAATTTATTGTTCTTTCCTCTATTTAATGACAGAGTTAATATATTCAAATTCCACGTATTTGGATGCTTCATTTTATCTTTTTTTTTTTCCATTTCAACCTTGCACTGATGTTATAAAAGTGTCTCAGGGCTTAAGCAATAAATTACTGACAAACAAGCTCTTGGTTTTGCTGTTCATTCCCCTCTTCTCACCCTCAGCAGTTAATGAAGAGCATCGGGGGGTGCTGCCCCCTTGGTCAGTTGGCATGGGGTGGGAAGGGGAGGGGAAAGGCTGGCATTTTTCATAGGATCATGGAATCCCAGACTGGTTTGTGTTGAAGGGACCTTAAAACTCCTCCAGCTCCAACCCCTGCCACAGGCAGGGAACACCTTCCACTAGAGCAGGTTGCTCCGAGCCCAGTCCAGGTTTTGGGGTGATACACAGCAAATGCACCCAGTTTGCCACCAAAAGCAAGTTTTCAAGAAAGCAAAAGGCACCAATGAACCCACCTGGTTTGTGGTATAGGAAAACACGGGTGAAAGGAAGGGCTGGAGGAGCTGGGATGAGCTGCAGCAGGTACAGGGGTAGGAAATAATCAGTCCAAACAGCTGCTGGAAATCATTATAAATGCAGGAAACTGCAATAAATGCACATGATGGGGTGTTAATCGCAGCCTTTGGATTTGCTCTGGGTAACCCCCAGCATTATCAGCACCAGCACCAGGCCTGGTGGGCAATAAAAGGCATGAAACCAGCGGCACATCCCTGCCCCTGCAGCCCAAACTTACCTGGGGGGGTGTGTGGCTCCCTCTCACAGCGCCTGCCCTGGGATCCTCCAATTCCAGCCACAGGAAGCTGAGCTGCTGGTGGGGGATTTGAGTGGAGCCCTGGGCTCGGGGGCCGCAGGGACACCAGCAGGATCCCGTGTGATGGGGAGATGCTTCAATCCACAGAGCACAACGGGGAGGAGGAGAACAGAGAACACCTCCTGCAACGAGCACCTTCCTTTAGCAGGGGAAGCGGCAGCAGGTTCATCCATGAAGGATGGCTGGGGTGAAGGCAAAGCCGGGGCTCTGGAAACATCCCTCCCACCCCACATGGGCAGAGATGGGGACCACATGGAGCTAGGGCCATCCCCCCTGCCAGCAGTGGAGCCATTGCTGCATCAGCTGCATCCCACCCTCAGGATAGGATGCGGGAAGAGAAAGCTGTTCTGTCACTGCCCTCCTCAACTGGGCAGGGGAGAGAAAACACAGCAAAAGGCTGGTGGGTCAAGGAAAGGGCAGGGAGAGATCACTCAGCAGTTACCGCCGTGGGTAAAACGTGACTCCAGGAAATCAGTTAATTTGCTACAATAAAGTCAAAGCAGGATAATGAGAAATAAACCCAAATCTTAACACACCCTCCCCCCCAATCCCTCCCTGCTTCCCACGCTCGGCTTCACTCCCGAATTCTCTCCCTCCTCCTGCACTGACGTTGGGAACTGCAGGGCTCTTGCTCTCCCATACTCTCACTCCTCTCTTTGGCTGCTGTTGCACAGGGGTTTTTCCCTTCTTACTGTCATCCCAGAGGTGCTGCCACCACCGCTGACGGGCTCAGCCGTGGGTCCGTCTTAGAGCTGCTGGCATAGCTCTACCGGACATGGGGGACACTTCTGGCACCTCCTCATAGAAGCCACCCCTGTAGCCCCCGCTACCAGACCCTTGCCACACAAGCCCAATGCAACCGGTGGCTTTCCCATCGCCAGTGATGCAGTTTTCCACCATGATTCAGCCCGAGTAGCTCAAAGGTTACGTTTTTCTGTTAATGTAGCATTTTCTGCTCCTTTACTCCAGTTCTAGAGCTTTGCATCACGATCACTGGGGAAACCACTGTGTGTGCGGGATGGGACCACAAATCCATCCCCTCTTCCAGCATCCACCAGGGAGCCTCTCACCACCACCCATTCCAGCCCAGTGGGGCTGCTCCAGGCATGCCAGTGAGGAGCCCGGCCCTATGGCCGCTGTCCATGGAGGCCACCACTTCCATTGCTTATCTGCTGTCCCTCGAGGTGGCACAGGTAGGAAATGTCAACGCTCCACCGGCAAATCCCTCGCAAAGGTCTTTCTGAGTCAGTGGCACCAGCTTCATCTGGGGCATTTCGCAATTAGACAAACACAATCACTCTCAGTCTGGCTGCTCCCGGATTAATCGAGCACTCGCAGCCTCTTATCAAGCATCTGATGGCAAGTTGCTATTTGAGTTACAAAAATACCTATTAGTTATTACAAAACTCCGAAGTTTCCCAGCTCAGCTCGTTTCTCAGCATGGTTTCCTGCAGTGGAGCTGGTTGGTGGTGCCAAGCAGAGCCCATGGCCTGATCCTCGCTCCTGAGCAGGGCAGAACAGGATAGGGAATGAGGTCCAGGCCATGGAGTGATGCTGCAGCTCATCAGGATGCCGGGTGCTGGAGCAGAGGCACAAAACCCATTTCCCCATGCGAGCACCAGCATCGACACTATCGGACCGCTCTGCACCAGCTCCCTGCCCATCACCACATCCCATAGGATGCCACACAGGGTCACGTTGTTTTAGGGATCCCTTGGAGGGCCCCAGTTCTCTGTAACCCCCAGCCCCAGCGATGCCCGCTCCTACCCAGGAGGTGTTTGTGCCCCGGGCCCCAGGCAGGGCTCTGCTGCGCTTTCTGTTTCTCTCCAGCACAGGGTAAGATAAGCACAGACAGAAAATCACACACAGATGAAGGGTGCTTTGCATGATCTGGAGATATTCAAATGAAACACAAGGTGGAAGAGCTCACAGGATGGATAGAGAGACACAAAAAGGCAAAGCTCCGCTCTCGGAGTGTGGTCAGATTTGGTTTGGCCGCTTTCACCTCACGGTGGAGAGAAAGCGTTGGGATACGTAGAAACGAAGAATCCCCGAACCTGAGAGTTTACACACACCTCTCTCGTACGTGACCTGACTCCTACCAGTGTTATCTTAGGGTGGAAATTTCCTACGTTGAAACGTAATGCAAGATCAGAAGAAAATCTTGACTTTTACACTAAAGACCTATTGTCCTAATTGGATGGGAACAACTTTGGAAAGTGCAGATCAGAGAAAAATGAGATTTTTCCTACAGGTTCAGCAATTTCACAGCCATAAATTGAGATGGTTCTTCCAGAAAAGCACACCCAGGTGTCAAGCACCAAAATATCCAGAACCTGCAGCAGAGGGTTCAGTGCACAAAGGCCATGAGCATCCCGGTGCCGGTGCTGCTCACCTTGCTGGCGCTGTCAGGCTGCCACGCAGCCGCTCTGCTCCACACCTCCAACTTGCTGAAGGAGAGCATCAGGCTGCTGGACGAGCTCCAGGAGGCAAAGGTAGGGCTCAACCTGAGGATCAGCCTTAGGGATGAGGGGTTGTGCCAGGCTGGCTGAGAGCGATGCGGAGGCAAAGGCGGGCACAGAGCGAGCGGTTCGCAGCACACTGGGAGGATGGAAGGATGGATGGACGGGTGTGTGTCTGCTCGTGTCAGGATGGATCCGTGTTCGCACTTTCTTTGGCCTGATCACTCCTTTCTGTCTCCATAAAGGTTTCCTGTGACAAGATGAACGTGACAAACGTTTTTGCGGGCAATAAGGTAAGAGAGAAAAAGAGGAACTTGTCGTTGTTTGGAAACAACCGTACAGCCACGATGGGCACTGGGAGACGATGCTGGGGCAGAGCAGAACACGGGGTGGCCAGGAGGGAGGTGTGAAGCCCTGGGAGTCCTGCAGCACCGCACAGCAGTAAGGGGCCCATTGGTGCATCACTGGTGCCCTCGACCACCTCCATCCGAAGCAGCTGCTCCCGGCCATCCCGGAGGCACAGGGGAGGCCGGAGGGACGGGCAGGAACGGGCAGCGTGTGTCTGAGCAGCACTCAGGGGTTCTCAAGCTTTTCAGAAAGGAAGAGAGGAACTTCTTCCTTTGCCTTGGAGCAGTGTGTCACCACCTCAGAGACACCCACACGCACCTATCGCACACTCTGGTTACACACACTATCCCTCTTTAGCCCCTTATCTGCGGAAGGCTCCTCAGTTAGCAGATTTAATAGCAGATAGTAAAGCCTATTTCTGCTCTGAAAAACGCTGCCTAAGCCGAGCTCCCCGGCCCCAGAGTTCCTGTTTTCACAGAAAGCCGATGCCCTCGCACCGAGCTGCACCAACAGGCACCAGCCCAGAGCTGCAGCAGCCTCCCTCGGGGGGCTGAGAATCCCCTGGGGGTCCCTGCACCCTCCTGCCATAGGGAAGGGCCCTGGGAGCAAGGAGAGATGCCCAGGATGAGCCAGGACCCGCAGACCTGTGCTCACGGGGACAGGGTAGTCACTTATTTGATGGTGGCATTTGGTTTAAAGCTGAGGAGAGCTGAGCAGGCAGAGCTCAGTGACCTTCCCTGTATTGGGAACTTCCCCCAGGGAAGACAGTTCAATAGTTTTATTACCAGCATTTCACTTACCAGTTCCTCATCTTCCATGTGTCTCTGCTATGGGGCTTTAAGCACTCAAAGCACCTCATGGAGGCAACCTCTTCTCTTCCCAGGGGCTTTTGTTATTCCCATAGAGCCTCTGCCCTGCAAAACCAGCTCTATTCCCATGGGACCTACAGGGAGCAGCTCCCTGAGCATCAGGTCCCACGTTCACGTCCACAACAGGAGCACAATGCTCCAAGCAGGAGGGTGGTCACCGCTGTGCTGAGCTCTGCCAGGACTTCTCACCATCAGCCTCCTCACCAGGGGGGCTCCGACATCTCCCGCTCTACCTTGTACCTGCCCTTAGGAACAGAAATGTGTTATTGTTCCTGCCCATGGCAGGAGGTTGGGATTGGATGAGCTTTAAGGTCCCATCAACTCAAACCAGTGTGTGGTTATTTGCACTGGTTTAATCTGCTGCGGATGAGGCAGTGACTGTACAAAAGGGTGTCTCAAAAACCACGTGTCTTTTTCCAGCAAGACAATGACCTGGAGACCTTATGCAAAGCCACCACAGTTGCTTGGGAAAGCCGGAGCTGCCACAGGCACCTGGAGGGCATCTTCCTCAACTTGCTCAGGCTGGTCCAAAGGAAGAGCGCTGTCTACAAGGTACCCCAGGGTCTCCCCTCACTGCTCACGGCCTCAGCTTCTCCCTCAGCCACTGCTGCTGCTCTCAGCCCATCCTCTCCTGCACCACCAGCAGCAGCCAGGACCTCGCTGCAGAACCAGATCCCCCCCAGCAAACACCCTAATGGCCATTTTTCCCTCTTCCAGGCCCCATGCCCTGTGGCAGGAGGCAGCACCACCTCCCTGAATGACTTCCTACGGGACTTGCACAGAGCACTCCAACAACTAGTAAAAGGCCAGAGCTTGAAGTGAAAAACCAGTTTGTTTTATGTTTGTAAACTATGATGCCGTATTTCAGAGATTATTTATAATAATTCTTTAAATAAATCTATTTTGGGACTAAATTTGCTGACATTGTGCAAGATGGTTCTTGGCTAGAAACCGGAGAGCACAGAAGCACATTTGAGAGCCTCGAGGCCCCCTGCTCTTGGTGAGACCAAGCCCAGCAGAGATGCTGAGGGACATAAGAAGAGGCTATGGATAGATGGGTATTTTCTATCCATGATGTTGGAAAGGGGTGACCAGGGCCTGGAGGGGGAGTGCTGGCTCCAGAGCACTAGATGGAACTGGGGCTTTAGAAATAACAGGGTTAAAACCATGAAGTCTCCTATTTTGTAACTTACTTTGGAAAGCCCCAGGACAGCGCAGGGTTTGGTTCATTTATCACCTGAGTCTCTACTCAGGGGAGCTGCAGTGTTAGCAGAGCACAACCAACCTGCTACCTACTGCATGAGCAGGCTGGAGGGTCTTCCAGAGGAAACAGAGCTCAGCAGTTCCAGTGAGTGCAGGGGAATTCACACCACCTGCATGGATCCAGGGCAACAGGTTCACTGGGCAGCACAAGGACCCTTCAAGGCAGAACAGTGTAAAAAGCATCTCTCCATCAGCTGGACCACCTATGCTGGGCATGGGTGCAGCAAGAGGCAGAACACAGGCAGCACTGACATTCCAGTGGACAAGCTGCTGCTCTTGCATGCTCTGGCTCAGCTGGGCTCTCCTCTTCCTCAGGAGAGGATGGGCTTGAATAGGGGGCTCACCAGCTCCGCAGGGCACATCTCCTGACCTGCAGCCTGGCCTCATCCCACTGATCTTCTCCAGACTCCTGCAAAGCATCCTCTAGTCCTGCCCTGTCCACCTCTTCCACAAGAGCTGTCCGCCCACTGCCCTAGGGCTTGGGAATAGGGTCCCCCCACCCCAAACTCACTTCATCCAACATCTCCAGTGAGTGCTGTGCATTACAGAGACACAGACTGCTTGACCCCTCCTGATGCATCTTCTGACTTAGAAAGCTGCTGCATGTGCAGAGTTATTTGAGAAACATGCACAGAGGTGGAACTAGGAATCCAGAGTTTTATTTCATGTATGAACATGCTCCAGGGACACAATACCGATATATACAGTGTTATGAATACAGGTTAATCATAAACCAAAGAATAATCAGAAATAAACAGTTAGAAAACCAATAAATAGGAAGACAAATCATACAGACTAGTGTTTTATCCTATATACAGGACTGGCGAAGCAGAACCATTGAGAAGGTGAAAGCTGGACACGTGCAGACAGTGTAGTCAGTGAAAGGCACTAAGGACCATCTTCCCCTCCTCTTAAAGAAAGGATCAGGAACAAGTTAAACATGAAATAATTCATTTACACAACATTAAACAACAGAAAGCGTCAAACCCCTCAATGTTAAGGTCAATGTTCTGGAATGAGGGGAAGCTTCTGGCAGCAAGATGCAAGGATGAGCACACGCTGTGTGATGGCAATATGACTTTTGATAAATACTCTGAGCACATACTGACCTGGCATGAGAAAGGCTCTATTAAGCTCTTAAACCCCCACAAACCAAACTCCTTCTGCATTAAAACACATCATGGACCCATCAGACATCCACAGATCGCCCAGGGCTACAGGGGTCCCATGTGCTAAACCTGCAAACCAGGCTCCCTGGTTTCAAAAGAGGGCCCAGAACTGCAACATGTCACACCAGTTAAAGGTGAGCCCGGCTGACAGACCATCATAACTGTGACAGAGTTCCCCTTTCTATTTGAAGTCCTCTTGTAAGAGCAGATAATCTGTACTCCAAGCCCCTGTAACAGGAGATTACAACCAGCTTCTGCCAATTAAAGGTGTGCAAGCAGTTAGTTACTGTATTCTCTGGCCCAAGGCTTGCTTAACTATGTAGAATAGCATTGTTTTCAGCAGCAGGACTGTAATCTGGTTAAATTGTAAAGCATATGCCTTTATAGTTAAGTTTTAAATATGTAACTGCAGTGCCATGGTTCACAGGGGTGTCTTTCAGCCACTGACAGACATCTGTCAGGTAAAAGACTTCTTAATGGTCCTTTTGAAAGCACACTTCAGCAGAAAGCCCCTCAAAACCAGATCATTCAAAGCTTAGCACAGCAAGATGGAACACAAGGGGAATACAACAATTATCCCTGGTTCCAAGAACTAGTCCAGGCCAAACCCACGCATCTACCTGCTTGGACTCAGAACTGACACAAAGCCCAAGACAAAACAGCATTTAAGCTGTTTTCAGTCTGTCTTGTTTCATGGGAAGGGTATTGCCTGAGAACCCAAGTCTATCCACGCACGCTCAAAGTAAGGTCAGCTCTACAAGAGCAAAGCCAATTACAGCTTAAGTCCACAAAACAACTGAGTATTTACCTCTTTCAGTGCTAGGCTAGAGAAAATAAATGCCAGTGTTTGTAACTTGTATGAATTTAGGCAACAAAGCCACATCTTGTATGAACTTAGGTGACACTCCCCCCCAGAACAGGGCAGTTCTAGGTCATTGTCCTGAAACACAGAGCTAAAAAGCAACATGGAAAAAAGCTTACAACTCATTTAGAATAGCACTGAATTTATCTCCAGAGCAAATTACGCCCTTACAAGGCCAGTTTTAACTAGTACAGATCCTGTTACAGACCTGTTAGAGCCACAAGGTACATCCAGTTAAGCATCACAACCATAAGAAAGGGCTATTGACTGTTACCTACTCTAAGTACTTCACAAGAACACTCTGGTAATTGCAAACATGGCTACTAGCAAGAGCTCAGGACATCTGAAGAGCTGTCTTGTGCTTTCAGTCATGCTTAAGGACTCCATTTCCCCTGTTAGTGACCACAGCTCTCTAAACCTCCAGATAACATGAAGTTACAGCTGATCACCCCCATGCTGGCACAGGAGCTGTTTCAATGCCTGCAGCTCAGAATGCCTTTTCTCTGTGACACAGAAGCAATGTATTAAAGTGATATGTGTCTGTTAGCAGCATAAATATCAAAGAAAAAGAGCAGCCACCACGAAGAAATGGTTGTTATCAGAGACCAGAATTAGTTTCCTCTCATCAGAGCATAGCCAGGAACCAGAGATGATACAGGAACACAAACAGCATCAGCTGCTTCTGGGGATGTTACTGCTGTGGGTAATTCGTGCCTGTTTTAAAACAGGAGAGTCAAATTCACCCTCAGTGCAGAGCACTGGTCCAGTGGAGCCAGGGATGGGAGAATGGAGCCATAATGCTCATCCCATGGCTGAAGCCAAGTCCTACTGTCACAGCATTCCCCTGAAATAATCTCTGCTGTTGGTATTCCAAAACAATTCACATACATGTAAAAAATTCCAGATCAACAGCATAAAAAGCAGCCAAAGCAATGCTGCCACACAGCCTTAACAGGAGAGTAAACCCAAGGGAGCTCTTTTGCTTTTGCATCAGAGGCCCCATTCCCCACAGTGCCAGATCATGGGCATACAGACAAAAGTAAAAGCACTACTTAGACACGTTTGTTTTCTGTTGCACTTAAACAGAGCATGGTCCCTTCCCAGAAGTCTCAGACTTTTGTAGTTCATGTTTCCCCTACCCAACTACTTTCTTTGTACAGCAAGACAGCAAAGGAAGGGAAAAGGACTGTGTATTCCATACACAACACAATCAGGTTAATAGCCACAGTGAGGGATATTTAAATAAAAGGGCTTGATGCTCCTAAAGGTTTGCAGCAACCACATTCAAACATGGATCAGTGCAACAGAGGACAATAGTGAAAGCTGCCAGTTATGTGCAAAGCAGGGCATAAATCAGGTTTACCAGACTCAAACCATAGGATTTCATCAACTGTTTTGAGCTAACACGTCTATAGCACTTAAACACACATCTAGAACCCTTATTTTCTATACATCTCAACAAGGATTGCCAACAACAGTTCCCCTGCACAACACATTTAACACATGGAATTTCACAACCATCATATATACCAGTTTAATATTATGTTAATATAACATACATTATACGGGCAACTAAGGAAAAATACATTTCTTTAAAATAAAGCTCCATACCAGCAAGGTATGGATTTTATAGCCAAACTGTGCCACCTCTTGAATTCCATATTCTGGCCCAATCTTATACACTCACTGATTTATACGGCAATTCTGAACAGGTCACACCTACTGCAGCAGAGAGTCAATGACAGCTCCTGGCTTTGCCGAACGTTTTCTGTTTGGAGAGCAGAAAGGAAAGGGAAAAATAGCACCATACACACATCATGACACTGTCCAGGAAAAACAGGGACCAGCCACATCTCAAGTTAAAACTACACAATGTTATTCTTCCAAGTATTTGTCAAAGCCAAACCAAAAATAACCAAGGAAACCCATGCTGAAATCTCCCCCAACAGCACATTACTTTCCAGTAACATCAGTCAATGTGTCAGGTGTTAAAGTGAACCACAGAACACAGTAAAATAAAGCAAGAAGCCAGAAAAGGGGAATGCAGCAAAAAGGGCATTAGAAAAACACCCAGACAAGTCTTTCTGGACAAAATTCTGCTGTGGTAAAGAGATTTCAGCTTGGTTCTGTCACACTCATCACCAATAAACTTTATACCGTGCAAAAAGTTAGCGTTGTGTCTTCTCATTAAGCAACCGTTTGAAGATATATGGTCAGTTTGCATGCACAGACTTAAGCCTTCCCCTGGGTAAATCCCCATATAGATACTCCAAAGTTCTTCACCTTCTACCCGTCTTGGGCCTGGATCTTCCTTTTGAAGTCCTCGGCCTCTCCAGCTTCATCAGTGATTGCCTCAAGCTTTCTTCAGTGTAGGCTAAGTAAACATGGGAAAGGTCCACTTCAAAGGGCTACAAAAGCAAAACACCCACAAAACAGGAACATCAAAATCATTTCGTACCCTGATCTACAGTGCTTTTCTAACACTAGGAGGACTCCTCTCTTCAAAAGAAAACAGAAATTGGGCAGTTTCTCTATCAATACACAGGCAAAGGCAGCAGAACTCGGCCCCACACAGTTGAATACATGCTTAGAAAGAGTCACTCACATCTTTTTCTTTCTTATCCAGGACAGGAGTCTGTTTCCTCATGTTGTTCCCTGTATATGCAACACATTTCTTAAAGAAAGAAAGAAGGTCTGTTAGTAAAGCTGCTGTGCACAGTAAAAGTGACCACAGCTTTAGCAGTTTACTTCTGGGCTCAATTAAACTCCCCAGAAGCTCATGCTTAACACTGGCTTCCACACGAGCCAGCCAGCAAACTTACCAGCTGCCATTCTCCAATGTCTTCATTCCAGTGAACATAGTTTTCAATCATCTCCTAGAAAGAAATTACAACAGTAATGGTTCTAGACTTGCACAATCCACCCTCAGGTCACATTTTCCAGAGCACACACCCCTAAAGGCCTGGACAAGCTGCTTAAGAACAGTCTTGATCAATCCAAGTTGTTTTTAATCAGGGCAGCCACATCCTGTTCAAACACAACTATTTACACTTTAAAGACCACAGAAGAGAACAACATCATTCCCAAATTGCATGCACTGGAGTTCCCACTAAAGCTTTCCATTAAGCCAACACCATCAGGATAGTAATAAACTTCACTTGGAAGCCAGGTTACAAGAGTCACCTGACAGCAGCATCTTTTCCTACTTCAGCATCACCTGGTTCCAACATCCCAGATAATGGCACTAACAGATGAATGCCACCAAGTTGCTCAGCTGAGCAGTGAGCAGAAGAAAGCTCACAGCAACACACACCAAGTCATCTGGGCCACAACCTAACAGACAAGTGTCCATCAGCGCACTGTGAATACCTCATGAAGAGACAAGAAGCCAACTCACTCCATTTGGGGGATAGAAGAAAAGCTGGAGGGCTCAGCATGCACAGCACAATCTTATGTCACAGGTTCTCCGTCTTTACCTGGTAGTCCTGAGGAATGAAGTTGTCTATGATAAGCATCTGAAGACGAAGTTCCCTGCTCAGCTGCCGAATATTCTCTAGCAATCCTTCGATCTCCCTCTGATGCTCTTGCTGGAGATCTGCCATCTGAAAATAAACCAGGTATTTGAGGGGCATCAGCGCTAGCTTAAGACATGGCTACAGCCTAAAAGAGAAGTGTCTTCAGCCCATAGGAGGATTTCAGGGAACAAAAGCAAACTCTGGTTATAAAGTACTATGATTTTTTATCTCTGAAGAATAAACCCTCTGGAATGTTCCAGCTCAGAGATGCCTGAGAGCAGCATTAAGTTCTCGGTTCCATAAAACCAAAACTGACTTTCTGCCAGTCCAAGCTCTGCACCAGCTAAGAGCAGATGAAGAGTGTGCAGCCAAGTTATATCCCTGGCAAGATTTCAAGGAAAATCTCTGATCCCAAAAACAAAATGCAATTTTGTGAAACAGGAGCTCAAGATACCAGCCAAAGGCCATATTCATCCAGTGACTGAGCAAGAGATAACAAGGGCAACAGGCAGGACAGACAGACAGCTAAGAGCAGAGGAGCACTGGGCTGCTGCAAAGCAGACTGAGCTGCCAGCAAACAGCTTTCTGAAACAAAATAGCCAGTGTTTTTCCTTAAAATTCTGAATCTCTCAGGATCTCACACATTATTCCTCTCAGCCTGGCTTGGGGAATGCTCTCCAACATGCCCCTGTGAAGCTCTGACACCAGACTTCATTAGATCTGTATGTCACAAAGCTGATGGCTTACCCCTCTCCCAGCTGTAGTCCCACACATGATCCCAGGCTGAGGGTCTCAGACACTAACCTCTGATTTTGCAGCCATAAGCATGGTCCAAACTTTCTTCAGCTTTTTGGTTTTCCCCTGTGCTTCTTCCTGGAGGCTGGTGTACTTCTCCTCGATGTCCAGGCGTTCTTGCTGGATGCAAGATTCAAAGACATCCATACATTAACATAACCAAAGAAACTATCTGCAATAGTATGAACAAGAGGAGAAACTACATGAACAAAGGAAAGCATTTGCCAAGGGCCTGGAGCCCTGGCTCAGCCTCGCAGCAATCACACTGCCAACGTGTGGCCTTTGAAGCAGTTCGCTTCTGCTACACTTTCACAGCAGAGGCATGTTCCATGCACAGGAGCAATGGCAAGGCACAACACTGTGTCCTGCCACTGCTGTTTCCAGACAGCTACAGCATAAAACCCCACCTCCTTCTCCTCAAGCTCCTTGCGAAGCTGTTCCGCTCTCTTCCTTCGTTCTTCCAGTTCCATATTTGATTCTTCTAGAAGCTTCTCTTGCTCCTCTGCTTTTGCCAGCAAGTCCACTCCTCCTACAATCACTTTCTTCTCCAGTGCAGACAGTTTCTCCAACAAGGACTGGTGCTCTTGTCTAGAGACAGGTAAGTGTAAAGCTTTCTATCCCACAGTGCTCACACACACAAGGCAGCAGGTCCAGCTCAGTTTTACAGCCCAGACAGCATTTGCAGGGCTGGAAAAACTTGTCTTGCTGTCAAGGGTTTCAGTGGGGGTGAGGCAGTGCAAGTGAATGCAGGGAGTTCCCTGGGCTCCAGCTTCCCCACAAGGAAACCAGGTCAGCAGAGAAGTCTCTCTGGCTAAGGTCTCCCTGTGAGGGGCTGTGACATTGCCTGGGTGCCCCCTCCCCAAGGGCCCTGCCAGCACAGCAGTGCCCAGGGGCAGCTGCAGAATGGAAGTGAATGAACAGAGATAAAGGCAGGGCACAGGAATGCTGGCTGCTGCTGGAGCAGCCTCTGGCAGCAGGACTGTCCTATTTGCATGGGTCAGTGTGATCTCAACAGCTTTTCAGCTGTTCAGTTTACACAAAAGCACCTCGCCAGGCATCTCCAGACATCCAGAACTGAGTTGTAGATTACAGAAGGAAAAACCACACAAGCTGCTCAGAGCAGGATACTTACTGAGCTTTAAGCAAGTCTTTTTCTCTCTTCTCCAGTTCAGCTCTGGCTTTATTCCTTTCTTCTTCTTCCATATCAAGCTTAGTTTCAAGAGCTTTTCTCTCCTCTTCAATCTTTGCTTGCATTTCTATCATCTTATCAGGGGAAACTTTCTTTTTGCCTTTGGAAAGAGATAGGGAAAACAAATCAGTGGCCAGGAAAATAAGACAACCTCTGTATCATGGCATTTTTTCCAGGTTCGGATTCAATACTTGCATTTAACATATTTAATTAGATGTCAGCTCCAAGCCAGGCACAACTCGCTCTCAAATCCCATTTTAACATTGACCAGTTGTCACCAGTTCCTACAGGGAAGGAATGCTACATAACTAACACTATAACATAATGCCCCCTAAATAGAAAGCAGAACACTTGGAGGACCACTGCCCAAAGAGAAATCTAAGCTGGAAACTCACATGTTCTAACTGTGTAGGTCAGGCTGAATAAAGGAAAACCAAAAGCTGTCTTGACCTACAGCTACAAGAGCCAAGCTATCAAGAGTTACATACTCAAGCTTCAGATTGGCATCCCCACCACAAGAAGGTTTGCTGTGATTTATCAACTGTGTCTTTACAACATTACTACTACTCTACTACTGCAGCAGACCAGGTACATTTCATGGAGGGTTACAAAGGAAGCGACCAGAGCAGCTCATTGAGCCTATCGGCCTGAAGGGCTGGTCCCAAACATCTCATTTACAAACAAAGTGTGAGGCTGCTGCTCCTGGAAGTCACTCTGCGAGTTCTCAGTCAGCTTTCACTGTAATCCCAGGTGAACAGCAAGATTCTTGGGGGTTATTTGGAGTGAGAGAGCACCCAGCCTATGTGCATCTCCTCAGATCCACATGTCTCCTTGAAATCCTACATGTCACTTTAGTCACTACAAGCAAATCCTTCATTTTCTGGTTTTGTTCTTCTCCAGACATGAGAAAACCCCTGTAAAATCCAGATGCCTAGAAACTAAGAGAAGCCATCGACTGTCAAGGGAGTGTTTTCAAATGACATAATACATTTGCTCAGAACATGCTCAAGAAGTTGTTGCCAGAATAGGAGAAAAAGGTGAACTAAACCAAGTTGTAAAGACCCTTTCCCAAGAGCTTTCATAAGCTCCACAATGGTATTCTGAGGAGATGGAAATCCATTACACCAACCTGCTTGATCTTGCATTAAGAGGAAGTAGAAAGCAAATCGTGGAGAGGCAGCATACACATAAAAAGAGGAGGAAAGAAAATATATTACTGCTTTGATCATTTTGGACAGAGATCATCAGCATCAGAACAAACATCATTTGTTTATGCATGTTTCTAGAGTAGAAAGCACTGGATAATCATCACTTTAAAAAACTCCAGTAGAGCCAACATGAATGCATCGTGATTTTATGCTAAAGCAGAGAAAGTTTCTGTACTTCGGAGTGCTTTGCATATCCAGGATAATCTGCAGCTCACTCTTGCATTCTCCTGCCCATTCAATGCAATGCAGAATCTAAGTGTAACATTAGGAGCCTGCCGCAAAGATCATGCCCTAAGAAACAATTAGAGGGTGGATTTCTTCTTCAACAAGAGACTTGAGGCTTTCCCTCCCCCTCAGGACAGCCAATTCTGTTATATTACCTGTAAAATATTAGCATTCAGCAGACACCTTCAAAGTTTTAACCAACTTTCCAAGCCAATTCTTTGCAAGATACATGACAGTTGCACATAGGGATTCTCAGCACAAGATTTCTCTGTTTAATTACACGGGGTATTAGTAGGTTAATTTGCAGTAACTGATGCTTCCATAGAGGTATATACGCAGGTTTGGTTATTCAAGCAAGTGCAGCAAAAAAGGCAGGACAGGAAAGGGACAGTGAGAGACACCACATGCAAAGGGGTCACGCTGGAGGACAGTTAATATCCCAAACCACAAATAGCCACGCTTATCCTAAGCACCAGCACAGCTTCCACAACAGAGCTCTCTCCAGACCTGCAGGAGATGGACTCATCCATCCACTGCCACAGCAGCAGTTTGCTATTAACTGTCCTCATCCAAATAAAACACTCAAGGTTTCAAGCAAGCTTTGAAAGAGTAAGTTTGAAGCAAGCAGATTCCAAGCCAACCATTGCAGACCCACCAAGGGTCAATCTTAGGTTGCAATCCTTCCTAACCTGCTACCACGCTTTCTCTGAGCTAATGCTTTCCACTAACGTAACTAGGGTAAGTGTGATTAAATTACACAGCAACAGTTTTCAGACTCTCCACACAGGGAGGAGAGGTGACTGCATCTCTTCAGGATAACCACAAAAGTGGGTGAAGTCTTTACAAGCCCTAAGATGCGATTTATTTCTTCACCAATCACTGACTGTAAGGGTTTTAAAAGCACAGAGCCCTCTCTCTGGCCAGGAGCAGACCAGACTTGCCTCACTTCTAGACCAAAAACGTAGATCCTTGATCCTCTGAACTAAGTCCCACAGTGATCAAGAACTTAATGCCATGGGGCAGTTAAACCCCAACCACCATCAGATATTTTTTAAGCATCTGCCAAGGTAAAGCAAATCAACTGAGCATTAGATGTTTTCTGTGCAAGTATAAACCTAAACCTCATGTTTGTTCACTGCTCTGTTTGCCTTCCCCAAAACTAAGTTTGAGCACGCAGAGTCCAGTATAACATAGCACAACCCATGTCACCTGCCTCACTGTCCCCTTCATGAACTCATATTGGAGCAGCTCTCAAAGTTAGCTCAGACTTTCCTGATATTTTAGAGGGAGCATTTAACACAAGTCACACACTGGGGGTTTTTAACCTATTACTTCTTGTCTTTAAATCTTGCTCAAGCAGCATACTCAGTTGCTTCCTATTCTCTCACATAGCTGGCTAACAATGTGCACATTGAACAACTGTTTCAAGCATGGAAGCAGCAAAGGAAAGGCATGCTTTAGCAGAGCTGGAAGTTCAGGTTTATCTTTCCAACAGACACAGCAGGAAGCACGCAGCATTGCGAAATGGAGTGTGCAGATTATGGAAAGGCCAAAGCTTAAAGGACTTAAGAGCTCCCACTCACTAGTGAAGGACTTATCCAGAGGTTTCTCTATGACAGAGCATCTGGAGTCTGAACTACTGCTGCTGCTACTGCCTGGAAAACAGAAATGCATCCCACAGAAAGACCCAGAGAGGAAGAAACATGCAGATGGGAAGTTAGTTCTAAAGGCAAGAAACCCAGAAGGGCCAGCAACCTAGTTCAGAAGGGCACAAGTTCCCATTAGGAAGCATTTGCCAGGATCCCTCCCAGACTCAGCTTGCAAAGCCACCATCTCCCAGCACAAAATAGCATGCTCAGAAAGACACTTCAGTTAAAACCCATCTTAACCAGCCTACAGCTTGAATCAACATGCCAAGGCAGCTTCCATCTCAGGCAACAACAGCACAGAAAACCAGATTACAGTGGAGAAGGCTGTGGATATCTGCAGCAGCAGAGGATTCTGTGACCAGGAGTCCTTTCCAGTCTTATGTACATGGCAATGTGCATGTTTCCCTCTAGAAGGCAGAATTAGCTTACACAGCGACAGTTACTGTGCATACTCCTGCTAAGCAGCACCCTTACTTAGGGAACTTAACTAGAGCAGCTTGTTTGGAAGTTGAGTAAGTCAGTTATTTGTCCTCTGGTCCTTTTGAGCAGGATTTTGATATTCTCCTCTTGGGAGGAGATTTGGGCAGGACTTGGTTCTTGATGGAGACAGTGGTTCATCTTTTTGTCTCTAGAAATTACCAGAAGGTGAAAAAATGAAGTACAAGTTGTTACAACTCTCACCAAAGGCACAGCAAAGGCCATTTACAACTCTCCTTGGGCAGAGACCAAAATGAAGATAGCGCATCTGAAGCAAGAATGCTTTAACAGCATTTTTTTAACAGATGGAAGTGCTTCAGGACAGGAAGGCAGTTTGAATGTCAAAATTAGTTTATTAGAGAAGCTATAAGTTGAGGTGTAGCACTGGACTTGACTTCTCTACTCCCTGTGAAACATCAGGGAGGTTTTAGGGGCATAGCAAGCTCCCTGGAAGCCACAGCATCCCACGGGACACAGTGACCTGCAGTCCTAAGTTCAGCAATATCCCCTGGCGTTTAGACATTAGGCAGTAGTTTAACACTGATGCAGGACAAAGCAAACTTCACCATGGGATTTCCAGAGTGCTCCCAAACAAGGGATGCGAAGCTCCCATTCAGCTTGCAAAGATACCCAAAGGTCAGGTTTTTCCTCTATCAGC
Organism: Nestor notabilis; assembly: GCF_000696875.1. Classification (NCBI taxonomy): domain Eukaryota; kingdom Metazoa; phylum Chordata; class Aves; order Psittaciformes; family Psittacidae; genus Nestor; species Nestor notabilis. The sequence continues at coordinate 46,180 of NW_009932041.1, forward strand.
ATAAAACAGGACATCAGCAGAGTCAGTTACTGAACATCCATAAGACAGATGAATCCTTTGCCTAAACCACAGCCAAAATTCCCCTCCAACCATTCCCATGGTTATAAAAACCACATCTGCCTACCACTGTTGTTTGGTGCCTTCTTCCTCCCACCTCTGTGAGCAGGGGAAGTTCCACACCACCAGTCACAAGCCATACACAGCCACCTTGCGGCAACCAAGGAGCCACCACAAAGGAGATGTTACCACAAGCACAGCTACCCAAGTGGAAGCAGATTCTACACAGGTTCAGGGCTGTCCATCTACAGAGACAGCACCAAACAGCTTCGTTTCTAGGAGAGGCATGATAATTGCAGCGGCAGTAGGGCAGCTTTACACCTCCACTCTTCCCCTCTGGCTTTGGCTACAGTTCCTGCCACCAGCTCCTGGGTAAGAGGAGGCTGGTGGCAATGGCAGGAATCTCTACTGCCTTACCCCGCCGTTTCTTCCGCTTCTCCCCATCCTCTCCAATCTCCCCTTCATCATCTTCATCCTCCTCTTCAGAGTCGCTGCTCTCAGAACCAGATATCTCTTCCCCTAGAACAGAAGAAAGTGCTTTTTATTGTGCTTTCCTTCACCTCATTCAGCTTGTTACTGTGCAGCATTTGTCCAAACACAACAGTGTCCAACATCACCTGCAGAAGTCATTCACTGTTGAGTAGACAGGTTGTCATGGCTCAGGAACTTCAGAAAAATCAAGATAAGCAGTAAATATTTATATGTTAAAGCTCAAGTGGGTGTTTTTCATAGGAAATAAGTAATCCTTGCACTGCTAAGTGTTAAGCTACAAAGGCTTTCTAGCAGGATCTCCCCACACCTGAGATGGAAGGGAAGACATTCAGAGGAACAAAGTTCACACAGACCTACAACTTAATCAGGCACTTGTGCACATGAAGTTCAATGGCTGTTAATTGAGAAAAATATCCAGTTTCACAAATGTTTGTCACTGTTGCCATTGCAGACATGATGCTCAGCTGTTTCAGGCTGAGTTTGGAAATCAAAGTGAATAGAATCAACATTTCAATCACAGAATCCAAGACTGGTTTGTGTTGGAAGGGACATTAAAGCTCCTCCAGCTCCAACCCCCTGCCACAGGCAGGGACACCTTCCACTAGAGCAGGTTGCTCCAAGCCCCTGTGTCCAACCTGGCCTTGAACACTGCCTTGTGGGCACCCAAGACAGCTGCTCTGAAAATGTTACTTAAATGCTCAGCTACAGCATCTGTCATTGAGGGTAGTGTCTTAGACTTTGCTAGATCAAACAGGTTTCAGGTTTATGTGACACCCTTCCTCTCCAGGAACCCAGCAGGGACAACAGAACCAGGACACCTACAACCAGTAGCCCTGCACCAGCTACTAAACTCCTGTAACACATCTTCAACCAGCAGAGAATGTTCACACTCAAGCAGAATGAGCATTGCCATGGAGAGATACACCAAGAGGAAGGAAAAACTCACCTTCCTCCAGTTTCTTCTTAAGCTCTTCAATTTCTTTCTGAAACTGGCGGAGCAGAGCGTCCTTGGGATCCTCATTGATCCTGGCTTTGTTCTTGATGTTCTTGGCTCTATTGGCATACCTGAGAGTGCTGATAGTCTCATCATAGTTGTAGTCTGCTGGTCCAATGTTTGCACACTGTGACACAGGGAAGACAAGGTTACCAGATGACAGAGTGGCAGAGCCCAGAACAGTAAGTTTCAGGGACCCATCCCCAGCCCTGCCATCCTCACACTGCTACTCTTCCCCAAGCTTTCCTGCTGCTTCTACACCAAAGCTGCTTTTGGCTACCCAAGCACAGCTTCTGTTAGATCTTACACACATGTGTGCATTTGCACTGTGTTTAGAACCTCATCTGTACAGAGGCAAAGAGGAAAAATGGGAACGGATGCACACGGAAGGTTCTCTTAGCTGAACCCAACTCTAAATCAAGATGTAAATGGCAAGCTGTCCTCATGGCAAAATCACTATGCTGTCCCTGTACTAACTGGCACCTCTCAGCTTACCATCATGGTTTTGGAGTTGCCCCCCAGAGAATCCTGAAGGAGCCGTGTAAGTTTGGAGTTACGGTAGGGCACGTGGGTGCTCTTGCCATCCACCAGTGCAGAGATAACATTCCCCAGTGTCGAAAGAGACAGGTTGATCTTAGTAGCTTCCTTTAGGCGCTGCCCCGTGGCTCCAGTTTTTGCTTGTCTTTCAGAACCCTGGAAAGGGAACAGGAAGCAGGAGTTACAACAGATCATCTCCCTCCAAATAGGATCAACTACTCCTGAAGTGTTGCCAGCAGCCATGTTACTAACCACCTCCTCCATTATTACCTGGCTAAGTACCTCACACATTGTTAAAGAGACAAGTTAAGCGGATCTTAAATGAAGCTTCAGTGCCAGAAAAGCCTGGATTGCTCAAATTAATGCAGATTTTGTTCCCGTGAACAAAAATGTTATGAGAAGCAAGTCAGCAATTATGAGGCACCTCAGGTGGAGCTGCCAGGCACCATCTCCAGCCTTTCTTAACAGCAGATCAAAGGAGAAAAGCCACACTACAAATGTTTTAGAGAGTGTTCTAGAGAAATCTAAACATACACCAGGTAAATAAGGTTAACATGCAGACATTGAATGCCTTTAGCCTCCCCTTTCTGCATCTTCTCCAAGGAAAGATACTCCAGTGTAAAGTTCGGATTAAAGACACATTTTGCCAGCACAATTACATCGGTTCAAAGTGAGTGACAGAGGGAGGGAACGCACAAGTGATGAACTGCATGGTCACAACCCTCTTACAAAAAACATCCCACTCCTGCAAAGCCCCAGCTCTGCTGCCCGGAGTGCTCTTTCCAATGAAGTTTATCCATTTAATGACTCATTTATAGAAGCAAGAGAACCCTTTTACTGGGACAGACTTCAGCTACACTAGAGACTCTTCCTGGTACACCTCTAATTTAAGACCCTGAGTGAATACCTCACGGAAGTCAAGCATGAAACAGAAGTAGGGCTTTAGCCATGACCTGATGGCCATGGCCTTTCCTTCAGCAGGGCACACATGAGGAGCTATACCCCCCACACATCCTGGCAGACCCAGCTGGCCCTACTCACGGCGAGGTCCACGAGGTGCAGCTTGCCCATGCGCACGTGCATGTTGCCATCGACCCCCTTCTCGCTGCACTCGATGGTGATGGTGAAGATGGCGTGCGAGCGAGAGCTGTGCTCGTTCATGTTTGTGGCACCAACAGAACCTTTCAGCAGAGAGAAAAAGCATTGATGCCTTCAGAATTAATCACATGCTCCTGGAATACTTCCTGCTTGCAAAGGAGCCTTATCCCCACCTCTTCACCCAGCCCTGGTTTTCATAAGAGGGATGCTCAGGCTCAGCAGCAAACCATATTCTTGGGCACATCTCCAGTCTGGACTAGCAGAAACGTTACAGCCTGCTGTAACTCTACACCAACCACAGACTCCCATCCCAAGAGCAGCAGTAGTTCTCATCCGTTTCTTTAAGGCTACAAAGATCAGTAGCCTAAAGGTACTCACAGCTGATCCCTGGAAACAGCTGTATTTTGAACAATAAGAACACAGCAATCCATGCCAGGAGCAACAGTAGTCAGAACTGTTGGTCATATAAGGATCTGAGCTTAACTAAGAAGTCTTCCAGAAAACATAAACCACCTCCCATTGACAGCACAGTGCTAGTTCATCCTGACCAGAACTTAAGGGGACAAAGGACCAAGACACACACTAGTAGTCCTGACAACACTGGCCTCACTGCATCCTCCCACCATTGACACTGGCCAATGTGGTAGGCACAGCCTTCTTTACCTGCCTCTGCACAGAAGAACTTTGGGGGAAGTCCTTTTTGCTATGCTCAGCTGACCAGTCTTTCCAGCATTAGGACTTGGATCTCCTCCTGCAGTCTCATAACCAGACCTTATCTGCCCAAGCTATAAACCTGCCCACAGCAAGGCTACGTACGGTTCTTGTGGCCCAGAGTCATGATTCTGTCCATATCATCTGCATTGTTTACGACATAAGCTGAAAGGTCTTTGATATAAACTCCCACATCAGGTCTCTCTTTAACCTAAGAGAGAAACAGTTTAGGCTGAGCATCCTTTGGAGATCCCCAACAGCAGTTTCCAGTGGTACTGCTCACTGATTCAGATAAACACCACACTGAACAGCAGCTCACCTCTAATCTCTGTGTCTGATCTTTTCCTAGCAGGTCCCTCACTTCTTCATTGTAAATTTCCAGGTAAGAAACACGAACTAAAAACCTGCAGACAAACAGATGGGTGGCTTTCTAAGTGAGACAGCTGCTGAAGTCCAACACACAATCAGAGTGCAAAGAAAACGCACCCCTGCTACCCCATCAAGAACTGCCTAAGCAGCAGTCTTTCAGTTAGGGCCAGAGATACCATTTCAGTTGCCACTGTAAAGGTCAGGCTCTGACTACAAACACAAAAGACTGAAGGAGTGAAGAGAAGCTTCTTACCTTGTATCACCCTCTGCCTTGGCAATGTGACCAAATATGTGGGCAAAGGAATTGGGAATGATGCCTCGAAGCTCAGGAACTGCTCGGACCCCTTCCATGGTGAAAGTTTTGCCTGTTCCAGTCTGCCCATATGCAAAAATAGTACCTGAAGAATATGAAGATATATGAACAAACTCTAAGAAATTACTAACTGCACTTTTACTCTATCCCTCCTTAGCCTGATAGCACTAAAACCTCTGTTGTTATGGAGTTGAAGTTTTCTTCCCACTCCAGTAGATGCTGCACAAGGCCAGGAGCAACACAAGTGCTGGACAATCACCACAAACAGGGCTGAGCCACTGCTCTATCCAGCCTGCAAGACACCCAAGAAAAAGTCAGCTTGGTTTCTCTCCGCAAAGTGATGAAAGCATGGAGTGCTAGTACTCTTAGGTCTCACACACAATTAAGGCAAGCCCAATTAATAACATTGTCAATTAGAGGAAGATTATATACCAGCTGCAAACCCAGTTACTGCTAGCATCTTAGCCACAGCACAGAAACAGCATAAGGCTCCTACAGCACAGGCCACAGCACAAGCCCAGTTCTGAACCTACAAATGCAGCTGTAATTTTCTGGAATCAACCTGCACAGGAAGACAGCCAGAGACTTTATTGAGATCCCAGACTCTGGTACTGCAGAATTACACTGGTTCTTAGGTTAAGCTAGCACTGCTGAAAACTCCAGTTTTCATTGTCAAGGCACTGACTTACAGTTCAGAAGAGCTGCATGGAATAGTTCTGTTGGAGGAGACCTACAATTATCTCTCTAATTGCTTGACTAGTTCAGAGCTGACCAGAAGTTAAAACATGTTTTTAAGGGCATTGGCCAAATGCCCCTTGAATACTGACAGGTTTGGGGCATCAACCACCTAAGAAGCCTGTTTCAGTGCTTAACTACCCTCCCAAATAAATGCTTCCTGATGTCTAGTGTAACCTCCCCTGGTGCAGCTTTGAACCATGAAATTTTGAGCCATGAATTTTCATCAGCTGAAACCTGGGTGTGTTAGCACAAGAGCTTATTAGGCATTTCACAGGGCTTTAAGAACTTTGTAATTTGTTGTTGTTTATAGCATACTGTTATGGAAAGCAGTAATTTGCTTCCTTACTAGCATGTGCTTTCCTTTACATACTACATTTACATGCATAACAGACACACGCACATATTCTTCCCAGCTCTAGGAAGCCAGAGACTATCTGTGCGGAGAGCAGATGTGTTTTACTAGTCATCTTAGTTTAAAACAGCAAAGTTCAGAGGAGAAAAGGCAGCAGCTATATGCACAAGCCTGGTATGCATACCTAGTTACTGCAGGACCGTGGCAGCTGCCTGGGGACTGAAACTGTACAGTGAAGAGCCAGTGAGAATTCTGATCATGAGATAAAGTACAGAACCTTTGCAAACAGAAGATACAGAATAAACCCACAGACCTACCTGACATCAGCTGAGTCTTGGTCATCATTGAAATCCCACCCTTAAATGACTGTAGTAAGTACAATGGCTAAGTACTCAGAACAGCAAGTACCTTCAGGCAATTTTAGAGGCAACAACAGAAACAACACAGGGCTATAGCCCTCAGGAGGTGAAACTCCACTAAGTAAGATCAG
>NW_009932041.1:52361-53704 GCF_000696875.1 Nestor notabilis
CAGAGAATAGCAGGTGGGATCCTTGACAACAAGGGACTTACCATTGTATCCTTCTAGGACAAAGTCAATAATAGGCCTTGCAGTTAAATTATAGACATCCAGCTGTTTGCTCTCTGGTCCAAACACTGTGTCAAACGTAAATGTCTTGGGAGGCTCATTGGATGAGTCTGTTTTATGAACAGTTATAGTTCCTCTCATTTCATCCACATTCACTGCCATTTTGTAGCCTGTAGCTTTCTCTCGTTCATTAAGAGGCCGGCACCGAACCACCACCTTGACATTATCACAGCTCTCTGGCTTGTCCAGCTTCTCAGGCTTGTTGATCTATAATTATTAAAAGAGAAAAGGAAATAGGCAGGCTGTAACACTACTGTTAACATACCTGTGTGATTCAACAGCGTTTGTGCTTAACTAGATGCAAACATCTCCATATGACCATGAACTCGGGGACTTAAAACCAGAACTGGTTTATAATTAAAGCTGAGATTTGCACAGTCAGTGCAATCTTCTTCTGCTTCCTCACATGGAAAATGATCGAGAAAAACTTAGGAATTTCACATTCAGTATAATTTAAGAACTTCAAGAACAATTTCATGCTTGCAAACAGTGCAAGCAGTTTGCTGGAAGTCAGCACAGGCGGCTGTTCTCTGACAGTACCACCAACTGCGCTCTCTCACTGGAGCACACAAGACCCAAACCTTACAGATGGCACAAGCAGGTACCAGTGAGTACTTCCTGAAGGGAATTCATTTAAGTTACAAGCTTGAGTGTACCTGCTGAATCTGCTCCCAAACCTTTGCTTTCGTGAAGTAGTTACACATTTTGAAGCACCACTGAGTAATTTCACTCTAGAATTGTTTGTGTTGGATGGACCCTTTAAGGTTCTCCAGCTCCAACCCCTGCCCCGGGCAGGGACACCTTCCACTAGAGCAGGTTGCTCCAAGCCCCTGTGTCCAACCTGCCCTTGAACACGGCCAGGGATGGGGCAGCCACAGCTTCTCTGGGCACCCTGTGCCAGTGCCTCAGCACCCTCACAGCGAGGGTGTCGCATGCTTCTTCTGATTGAATAAACCTGAAACCCATTTGATCTAGCAAAGTCTAAGACACTACTGGTGATAGATGCTGTAGCTGAGCATCTGACTGCTTCCAGAGCAGCTGTCTTAGGTGTCCACAGGAAACAAACCCTGTTTCCAAGCACCTCTCCCACCAGCTGCCATCTGCCTGGATCCCTCCCAGGCCTTGGCAGAGGCCAGGAACGCTTCTGTTGCTGTGGTGGAAGCAGGGGCTGGTTTGTCTCACGCAGGCGGAGGCGGGATCCTGCTGCACCCCTGCTCCACCTCCGT
>NW_009932042.1:0-13927 GCF_000696875.1 Nestor notabilis
TTCTCCGTAGGGCTGCTCTGAATCACTTCTCACTTTCCTCCAGAAGGTGGCTGATGAAAATACGCCTGCAGTGTGTCAGCACATTTATTTTCTGTTGTTCTTGACTGCATATACCAAAGGTTGGGAAAAACAGAGTAATACTTGCCAGTGAAATTCAGTTTGGGTTCCTTTCACATGAGCATCATGTAGTATTTCAAAAAAAGGTAGTGCTAGTAGTAACCATGGTGGTTTTGGAGGCAGACATTTGGTGAGATCATTTTATTTGCTTTCAGTTAGATTAGATTAGGTGAGATCATCATGGAAACAGGTGAGTATTTTTTTTGGTAGCAAATTTTGTGCACTCTGTGGAACTATTATACTCTGGTTCTTTATTTAAAAACTGCAGTTGACAGTGTCAACTTTTTAGAAGTTCTTTATGTTTGTTTGTTAGCTATTACATGGAGAGAGAGGTTTACTAGAAAGATTGTACCAACCATTTCCATGAGAAATTGAAACTGAAGGTCACTAGGAAGAAGGCCTTATAGCTATCACAGGTTAATAAAGCACCCATGTGGACAGGCATAACTCTTTGTCTTATGATTAAAGAATCTGCTAAGGAGAATAACAAATCACTACAATGTTTCCTAATGCTGAATCTGAAAGATATGAAAAATTATAGGGAGGCAGAGAATATGCTATCAAATATACATTGAGGAAGTTTCTGTACAGTTTTTTTAGCTAATACCTGGAATATACCTCACTCAGAGGTACTACAAATCCCTTGTTATCATTATTAATTTCACTCTAACAGCAAAATAGGGGAAATCAAAGAGTGCTAAATTTCTCTTCCCCTCCCTTCTCACTGGTCTTTCGAATATAGCAATAATCATGATTCTATGTGCCTTTGCTTTGGCATAACATTTATTCTAGAAGAAGAAATGGTATATTGTCCTGGACTACAATGTCCCAATACCGACTTATATAATTTTGTCACTTTAGAATGCATTGCCTATGAAATAACAAAAGATAAGTATGTTACATAGCTAGCTCTTATGCTTACAAAAGATTTCAAGTCATGAGAGTTTTCTTGTCTGGGCTCAGGACCAAAGTCTATGTCAACAAATTTCCATAAGGATTGCTGGATGCCTTCTTATAATTCCTGAACAGTTGTGCTTTCTAAAAGCCAAGGAAACAAAATATTTTTAAGCACTTTTGCTTCAAATGTTCTTTTAATGAAGAAAAGAATGATGAAACACTTAAAAGAAACTGAATTTTGGTGAAAGAGCCTTCTGTTGAACATAATCACTCATCTAGTCCAACACTAGCAGAAAGTAAATGAAAATGTGACCTGAATCAGCAGCTGAAAAAATGGTAGAAGTTAAGCCCATTAGAAACGCTTCTTGCAGATTTCTGGATTAGTTTTGGCCTTATATTATATGTCTAAAATACTGTAGGTATGTTCTCAAAATAATAATAATACAACTATAGTAGACATTACAGCAGTTCTTCTTGAAGAAGCAATAGAAGTTTAATAGGAACCATCTGTTAAGATGCTTGAACTCAAGAGGCTATTGTTTTCACTGGTTATTTTGATCTGTTCTGTGATATTTTTAGAAACAAATTCTTTGCAAAAATACCCTATTTAAATAATATCTAAACTAGAATGTCTGTATTTTCATATTTTGGGGGGAGGGAGGGAAATTCAGTCACGCTTTACTTTTGTTTACTTTATAACTGCTTATATGCTCTCTTATTCATGGAAATAAGCTATGGAATAAGCTGGAACTGTTTGCTACCTTGTATTTAACAAAGTCTTACACTAAAGCTTTCTTGTAAGCATAGCATAAGAAATTGAAGCATGTCACTAGGATCTTGTAATGGTCAACTTTTCTTCCATGACTTTTAACAGTTATCTCAGTGAGATGTATCTGGGAGGGGGATACAGCCAAGGGTCCGTAATGACGTAAAGTCTGTCTCTGCAATGATTAATAAATAATAAGTTTTTATTAAATCAAAAGCAATAATAAAGTAACTTTCCTCTCACCACATATTTCATAACTTTGCATGTTCCTTCCTTTTGAGGCCATCTCTGTGCATAGCACTGCAGTGTGATGCACTGTCCTCTGAAAAAGGCCTTAACTAGTAGGTTTCAGTTCTGCTATCAATATAGTTAAATCGGCTAAAACATTAGGACCAGTAAACATCAGAACCTTTTCTTGCTCCACATAGGTTTTGCAGTGTGGTCATTTTACACAAGGGAATTTTGTGCTGCCTTGATGACTTGCAATGCCAGGACATGTTAATCCAAAGCACACGCTGAGAGGTCGTGGCAGCACAGCTCTATTGAGGGAGCAAACCGAACAGCGGGTAAGGAAGTAGACTTACCTATCTAGAGACGAGCAGATGAAGTGAACTGAGATAATGTGACCACAATTAATAAGCCTGATCAAGAAAAGGAGTTATTTTCTTAATCAAAGTAAAGCACATGAATAAAAACTGTAACCTTTTCTGAACGCGTATGTTTTTTCTGGTTGTACCCCAAAACCAATGGATGTTTTGCCTTACTCAGAGTCAGGCTTTACACTGCATTTCTTGTAAAACAGCATTTAGGTTTGAAAAAAAGTTTATTCCTTATCATACGATATCCATACTTTGGTGTCTGTAACAGAACCACCATTTAAGTTACTGATGTTAAAAGCAGACTCGAATTTGATAACAAAAATAATGTTCAAAGCAAAAAAAATAATGTTTTACAGATCATCAGTAACCCAGATGTTGTGCTTGGGATGACATACAATATATGTATGCTATTTCAAGTTCACATTAATCATAATTCCATGCAGTTATGCACCATAACAGGGTTCAACTCTAGGTTGCCACTGAATCAGTAATCTGAAAAGCGTTTAAAGTCCTTTTTATCAAAAGCACTGCATCTTAAGCTGGGTGCCTCCACAGAGGGAACCCAAACAAATAAATCCCTGGCACTTATACCCTTACAATCTAAGTTCCCCACCCCTCATGAAATAGTTTGGACCAACAGTAATATTCAGGTCTGGGATCTTCCTGCTATTTTCTTAGTTAGATTCATTTGCTCTTTCGTAACTAAGTGGTTGTTAACTGGTCATCTTCTTATACAGTATCACATTCTCTTAGATCAGTTTTGGATGATTTTTTTAGTTAGCTATCTGGCATACCGTAATATGGTTGTTATTGTTCACAGCCACGCTCTATAGGCTTTGCCTATTCTAGCTATTAATGTTTAAGCTGCTACCTCCAATTTCTACTAACTTTGACTACTGCAAATTCTTGTAAAGTTCACTTTTTTGAGCAAATGTGTAGCTGCAGAGCTCCCTCTAGCAGAATTCAGTTACTTTTAGTCATTTTATCCAGTGTGTGCTCTGAAGTGGTTCTATAACTGCTTTTCTGTGTTTTCTTAAAATAAATGGCTTCATCTAGATGATTTTTCAGAAGTTAAAGCTAGACAGTCTGGGAATCAAACTTATTTAGAATGAGCTCTATGAAATGCAGGAATATTATTTTCATAATAATATTCATAATAACCTAAGAGACAAGGAAAAAAACCCCAAAACTCTTGTCTTGAAAAGATGTGAAAAGATACCTGGAAAAATCTTTGAAATTTTTATTCACATATACCCTGTTGTGAGTATGTCAAACGCGTTTCAAAAAGATGATGACAACTACATTACCATCAAAAACCAAAGATCATTCTTTTTCACTCTGTATAAAATTAGGAGTGGTTCTTAAGAAGTTTGTAATTAGTAAATTTGGAAGGTGCATTAACTAAAGAAAAACTAATGCAGTCTTTCTATGAAAGTTGTGCTTACAGAAAATAGATCTAATTAAGCTTTCATTTTTTACTAAGTTGAAAATGGATTAACGTCACCATGAAAATTGACTGCAACACTCTTTAACTGAAAGAATTTGCTTTAATATTTATTAATTACCTTCATTATATATATATCTCCTTTATGATTTGTATTGATTAGAATATATTTGATACAATGCAGCAGATTTTCTCACAATCACCATTTGCTTGCTGCTTTATGTACTACAGAAATACATTTTTTTATATATATTAAATAAATTAAAGTTCTAACAAAATCTTCTATTGAAGGTTAGGAAGAAATCAAACATAAATTAAAGGGCAATAAAACATATCATGACCACTTTTGGCCAGTGTCACCCTGTAGGTTTGAGGAACAGAAGCAGTTTCATTAATACATGACTGTTTCCACTGAACTATCAAAACACACAACTTATATTTGAACAGTCAGTAAACCAAAAAGTGGTTTTTTTCAAGATCAAGCTGCAAGACCCCTAAAACTTTAATACCTCCTGCTGATCTACTATGACTGGCGTATTTATTTCTCTAAAACAAATCAGTGTTTATCTTAATATAAACTACTGATGGGTATTAGGAGAACGAACGATGTAACCTATTGACAGATGCAAGTGATTTTAAATTAATCATCTGAAACATGGAAGTGGGATTAGTTTTATTTGGACGGGTGTTTCTCTTCTAATAGAAAGTTTGCTAGAAAAGAGTGTGCAGAAGTTGGACATAATGCCTTAAATGCTTTAAAATAGTATGCTTTTTGTGAAACTCTATAGGTTATTAAAGCAGGACCAAAACTTCAGCAGGCTTCATGCTGAGAGCTGGTATGTCAGAGAGCCACTGTAGGAATTTCACAGTATTCATAATCATTAAAGGGAAAAGGATGTTCTCTTTTTTTTGTAGTTGTCTTCTCATCGGTCATCAGTTTTGCTTGTATTTATGAATCACACTTCTTTACAGAAGAGACACTTGATTTTGTGTACTGGCAAGAATTTAAGAATGGAAGAAATATACGTAGGGAAAAATTAGGACGTGTTAGTATCGGCAAGATGACACTCTGCTGCCAGCCACATCTGAACTGAACATTTGTGCTGGTTCAATAAATGCAGCTAATCTCCTGTGTACAAAGAACTGAATAGTTTACTACAATGTTTTGCAGTGCCTAAAAGGGGAGGAAGACTTTGTCCTCTAAGTGTGTTTTATTGAATGAGGCAATGGTCCTTCTCACTAGCTTTTTCACAGGCCAGCAGAGAGGAGAGGAGGAACAACTTGCTCTTTTGGTGCATTTCCACTACCAAGACAGACATTTCATAGGTCAGGAGGGACAGTTAGAAGAAGAGCTTGCTTATTTGGCCAATTTCCACATAATTTCCTGCAATCAAACAATATCCCTGTTTGCTTTGACCTCAGGTCAAAAAGGAATCAAAATTGATCTACCGTTATATAAGCATAAAGTGGAAAACATGTAACATCAATTATGCTTTTATACAGACTGTGAAATATTACTGATAGCCACCATGGTGCATATTTATGTTCTTTGCCAGCACTAAGCTAAGCCTGAATGCAGTTTTCCAGTCTTAGGTTTCTTCTGAGCAACCGAATGTTTGAAAACTGACTTTAAGATTTTGATCAAATGATAAAAGTCCTACCTGTGTAAGACGTCATTTATGCTGGAACACCTGGCTGCAAAGAAGGAAGCTATTTAACCAGGCAAGACACCCCACTCTTCCCTTTAACCTGCAATAACTTGAATTTGTTAACTTGCAAGTTGCATTATAAAGCCTCCATCTCCCCACACCCACCCAGTATTCTTCACTGCTTTGCAAAAATTATTTCTTTGGCCCCTTTTAGCATTTGAGAAACTTTTCCAGAAGAGATGCAATTACATCCAAAGATCAAAGGAAGTCCTTCTGCTAATATCTGCAGACTGATGCACGAGTGGATAAGTAATGTACAAAGAATCTTCTTATGTTATGAAGGAAATTGGATGTCCTGATTTGGTACCAATCTGCAGATAACAAGTCTACTGAGGCAAAAAACCACCAACCTTCTGTGATCTGTATTCTGCAAATACTTACCTGTCCTAGGAAACTGCAAGGTATAAAAGCATATTCAATTCTTTAAAAAAGGGTGCAGGCCAGATGTGCATAATACTTACATTCAAAATATTATATTTTCCCTTTAAAGCCATCTTCTTATGAACATCTTAGTTTGTTCAATAGGCCAAGCCAGTTTCAAGTCAAATTTCATTCATTCTTGCACAAAGGTCCCTTATTCTGATTTCAAACACAAAGGAAAGTCTAAAACATGCTCTTACTGAGAGAAGTGGTAAGGCTTCAAGAAGAACCTGTTTTGAGTAACTGCATTTCCAGAAAAACATAGGCCAGTTTGAGAGCCCAGCGTAGAGCAACAGTTCCCATCCAAGGTCTAGAAAACATGAATCTAAACATATGACCAGTAGGAATATACTGTAAAAATACCTTGGTCTAAAGAAAGAAGACCTTAAAGAGCAGTGATAAATGTCTAATAGGCTTCTGCTGAAAATAGAAAAGGAAAAAAATTTTATTCCTACCTACAACTAGCAAAGTAACAGATTTAAAGTGGAACAAAAAAAAATAAAAATTAGATGAGACCTGAAGAAAAATAAGCTAACAGTTATGATACTTTAATACTAGAGTTGGTATCAACTAGAGAGCAGGTATTTTTCATCACTGAGGTTTTAAATCTCCCAATAGATCCAAAGCAACAATTATAAGACAGAACACTGGCATTACAACTGTTTCCTGGGCAGTAAGGTGGATAAATGGCCTGCCCAACCATATTTTGCAGAATTATATGATGTGGAGAGGTGAGCAAGAGGGAAGCTTTCTGCTATGCTTATCCTCTCTCTCCCTACTAGTATGAGGCATAGCTATGTAACTGGGTGTACTTAAGGTCAGCTTCCTCAGGAAAGAAAACGGGAGACACATCTAAGCTTTTCTTTGAGCATCTTCCCACATTCATACACTTCCTTGAAAGTGTGAGCCAGTGGAAAATAAGCTCAATATAGTCAGAACTGACTGTATTGGTCGCAATATTGTAGGTGTGTTCAAAAGCTATGGCTGGTAAGAAGACTTACGGAAAGAAAACAGAGTGAGAAAACACCCTATAGAAACCAGGTCTCTCCAAGGCAGAAGTGATTGCTATATGGGTGAGCTTATTTTCGCTTCATAGATGCAACCCTCACAAAGTCTTCCATGGAGGAAGACTGAACATCTTCATGAGAGACATCCCTCAGGAAGGGGAAGTGGGACTCTACATTTTGGGATGGTAGTACTTCACTGAACGAATGTGGAACTGGATAGCTTAAACAGTTGCGGATGATACACAACTGAGAATCCAAATTAAGGCCTAAATCAGTACGGATCACAGTGAGCAGCAGTAAAATGAACACCACAAATATATGGGAGTACCTTCTGTAGTTAGATGTTATCTTTGAAAGACTACCACACTGACAGTCACTCTGTCAAGTCAGCCACTCCTACTGATAGGCCTCCAGAGCCTGATCCTCTTTCCTTCACATTAAAACTAAGGTAAAAGATGGAAAAGGAAAACTGCAGATAATCTTACTTGTATAGGAAATGACTGAATGTATAAGAACTTGGATTAACATTATCTTCTTTACATAACATAAATATAAAAATGACTGAATCTGGTATCTAAGACACCAGCCTGGGAAGTGGTAGATCATAAAATCATAGATGTGGCTTTAAATTCAGCATTTACTACTTTTTCCTCATGTTGTTTTCAACAGATAACTGGATTCTGTCTAGGACCTTTGCTTCACCAAAAATTAGATTAAAATACACTTTCTTATCTTTCAGGCACATGAGTAGATTGAAGTACTGAATATTGTAAAAGGCTATCATAGTAGGACCTTTAATAGTTAGGGTTAGGTACCAAATGACTGGATTTGCAATAAGCCGTTACTTTTATGTCTCATGGTAAATATTTCTATTGATAGGAAAATTCCCCTATGGACTTAATATCATGTGCTACCCTTTTCTTCACAGGATATCAAATCCTTCTGTTTGGTTTTGTGTGCGTGTTTTGTTTTGTTTTTTTTTTTTTTTTTTTTTTAGCGATATGCTTATACTACCTACCCCAGGTGTCATACAATATACTTTGAATACTCAGGAACTTTTTCCTTCATACTGGCCATGAAACAGGCTTATACTGCTGCCTGGGCAGTAAATCCTTGGTCTACAGCTCTTACTCTGGATGAAAAAGCAGGAGCAATCATGGACGCAAGATTTACATCAGCTGGTTTAGAAAAAGTATTTATAAATAATCCCAAGGTTTTCTGACAATACGTAATAGTTTGCATTTTATTGGACAACAGAGCTTTGGAAAGTAACAACATACAGCACTTATAATCTTCAGGGCGATCTGCAAACAGGAACTAATGTCTCCTTTATAGCAGAGATCTTTGAGCTCTCTGTTGACTGACACTTCCCAGCTTTGGCCAGGAACACGATCACCATTGTGTGTCTCGTCAATTTGTTTATTTCTACTGCCTGACCTCACTTAAGTACACCAACCCTTGTGCTTTTACTCTTATCTGCCTCAGACTAATGGGAGGGAGAGGGAGGCAGAGATTAAGAACTGAGGAGCAAAACTGAGAACATCACATGTGACACCAGTTTGCTTTGTTTTTTTTTCCCCCCTACCTTAATTCAAGCGAAAGCGTACTTAGAAAGTAGCTTGGAAACCCTTCAGCTGTGGGTCTTTGGCTCTTTGCCTGTTTAACAGAGGTCTTACACAACCTGTGGTTTATGTGCTGTCACCTCGATTTCTCTGTATTTTAGCTGGTCTCCTGGTGCCACTGTTTGCCATTGGCCTACCTTCAAAGCGAGTGCTTGTGGACAGTACTCATCTGGTATGCAACATACCGTACGCTTTGACAACTCATGTGGTCTTAATGGGTTTCCCAGTTACAGAGGCTAAAAAAGCAAGGGAGCCTGTTCTGCAGGCTACCATGCAGCAGTTCTTATGAATAAATCCTTTAGATAGGAAACAGTAAATCATTTCTATGATGTGTGTTTTTTATCTGGTAGATATAATGAAGTCTTTCTCTTCTGCAGCAAGGGAAAGTGCAAATAGGATATCCGCAATGTCATTTAAATGAATAATGACTTGGAGACTAGCTAACTTTATTTCTATAAGGCTTCAGGATATCTTCAGTGCTTGCAGCTAGGTGACATGTTGAAAAAGGATGTCTAGAAATCAATGTTCTGTTTGTGTTATCTTTGTTCAGCTATCCTATTGCCCTCTTTAAATCTATATGGAAAGAAATACATATTTCAGAAAGCAAAGTTATTTATAGGCCTCACCTTACAAAACAGCACAGAAACAAACCCTGCTACAAGGCCCACTTCCTTTGATTTACTTGCAGCTTTTGAAATGGTATCTCATTATCTACTCTTCATCCTTGATTATTTTCCTTGACTTTGTTATCTTGATCAGCTTTCAATCACCTCTACGCTGGCTTATCCTGATTCCGGATTAATCGTCCTGCCTCTTGTCTTCTTTTTCTGATTCTGAGTTAATAGTGTAATACATATATTGTTATATAGTAAAAATAGTGATGCATCTACACTGATAAACTGAAGATGATACAGGAATTTAACTGCCAGAATCTCTAAAAGTAATTCAGTTTTTTAAACCTTTCTTGGAGATGTATTTCATGTTATACAAAACTTATCTGCCTTGCCTTTCATATTTCTCACTTACATACTATTCCCATTCCTGTAGTCTTCATTTTTATCTTCAAGTTTATTTTGTTTTCAATATACTGATTTCTTGACAAAAAAACCCTAACCCCCAAAGAACACCCCCCCTCACCCCCCCAAAAAAAACCCAGCAGGTTTTGGGGGCTTTTTTTCTGAAGCTAAAATGGTGTAAATACGTTCTGAAGGTAATACCAATCAGTTATTTGAACTGTGTATGTAAGTAATGGAAAGTTATTTTTAATTCACTGTATAATTCTTAACATAAGTGCTCCACTTCTCTGCATAAAATCAGAATAAATTCTGAAACAGACTGGTTGCCTACTAGGGTTGGGGTAACTATGGCTTATAGAATCTTTTAAACTTATTAGTTTACATACAGAAGATATATACGTAGCATTCACTAATAATCTAATGCAGTTGTCAATTATTCTGGTTTGATAATAAATGCCATAGTTTTATATCTAGTCCCAGATGTTTGTATTTTAACGTGAATTTTGAGGAGAGTTGTAGCCTAGTCAAGTTGCCTAAATTGGAAAATGTTAGAACTTTTTAAAAATAAAATGCTACACTCACAAATGAATAGTTTTACACCAGGATGCAGAACTCTAATTTTCCACCATTTTTGATGATACATTATGTCTTTGATTTTCTTTCCTGCTCTTACAGTTTGGCATAGGAGTCAGTTTTATTATCTTCATTTCAGAGAGAGACTTCCCTCCACTATGAGAACTTCTGTCCGTCAAGCTATTTTAAGGATATTTTCCATTACTGCTTTTTTCACAATACGACTTGGTGAAATAACTCACAAGGTAACAACTATGACCTTGAATAAATTTCACTGAATTAACTAAACTCAATAGGATCATAAGAGTTGGTGGTGTAGCATAATAGCTCATTGCTGCTATTTTTAAAGGTTATTTTGCATTTTAAACCAGTGGAAGTATTAAGTTCACTGTAGTTCAACACACATCTTACTCCACAGGTCATCTGATTGGACTACTGACTTTAGATGTAACTCTTGAGATTTGCTCTGAAGCAAGATCTGCTAAAGAGAAGTTGTTTGAAGTGGTCTTAAATACACAGATTTTAAATAAACCCTTAATTTTGAGCATGTAAATAACAGTACAGAATTACAGACTAAACATTCAGACTTCTGTGAGCTAATAGGTAGTGGAAATTCACTGTTCAGTTCAAGGGATAGGGAACACAACATTTTCTGAAATGGAAAAAGCCTTATTTCATTCATGCTTAAGTGGAACGAAAAAAAAAGCATTGGTTCATGTGTATCTTGCAGAAAAAAAAAAATCAGTTCAATATGCTTTTAAACAAGTTTATTTATACTGAGATAACATTTGCAAAGCACCCTAGAAACAGGAAGATGTGAATTTCTGTTTCTAATCTCAATGGTCATACGATACGCGGCCTTAAGATAGTAAGCGCCATTCAAAACAGAATAGATATTTTCCATTCATCTAGCATATTTTGTTAAGTTGTAAAAATTTGAAACAAATGTACTCAAAGATTTTAAAAAATCAATGATATCATCAATCTCATACATATATAAAGCGTATGCATAAATAATTAACCATTTCCTTGTGAGAAGGATTAAAGATTTGGGTTTTTTTGGTAACAATCACTTCATGCAATCTTGTATATATTGTAAAGCTGAAGTAATTCTAAATAATTTCTGTATGTAAAAACTTGATAGCTTTTACAGTTAGATGATTAAGTAAAGAGAAGAAATAAACCAAGGAAAGTCCCCACCGGATGGTGGCATCTGTACTGCTAGAAGCTGACATTTTGTATTCAACAGTATGATTTGTTTGTATTTATCTTAATCCCCAGAATTAAATCACTGAAACAGATTTCGTATAAGTTGGTGGGAAAATTCTGCCCTTGCTCACGTAATGAAAAACAGTAATGGCAGCACTGATTTATATAAAACCATAGTGGTGAAAGGTGTAGAGGCTGAAGAACAATATTCACATCTTCAAAAGACGGCTTGATATGCCAGCCACCACTGATGGAGGAACTATCATGAATGATCCTGGCACACTGAAGAAATGAGAAGTCAGCCTGTGACGCGGACTGAGAAAGCCCTTGCCCTGCCAGCCCCCAAGGGACCAATGGCACAATTCTGTAAATTTAACATCAGGAAGGATTAAAAGAGGAAATTGCCAAATCTCTATTGATTTCAACAGAATTAGCCTGATTTATCTCTGTCAGGAAGGACTGACAAGGACACATTCTCTACATCATTCTCTGTAATATTTTTCTCATGTCAGTGAGGTGATCTGGATCAATGTTATGCTTTACAAATCAATGCATTCTTTACTTAATGCATTTGTAATTCCACACAAGTGCCTCAGAATGCCAAAAGGCTTAGACCTTTCAGGCAGGAGGTGTGGTTCTAAAAATCTACTGGAGCAAACAAAATGTTTCTTTTCATTTTCCTTGACACTGAGTTTGAAGATACTACTTCCAACTTTACAAATGCGTTGTTAATACTAGCCCTCATGCAGTATGTTCGGTAAAATAAAAACTATTTTGCAAAGCATTTTGGTGTCTTTGTGATTAAGAAAATAAAAGTCTTTTGTGCAGTACATGTGGATGCAAAATTATTCTCTCTGCACAATAATTGCAGTATGAAAGCATTGTTTGTTCTTTTAATTCTTATTCTTTTAGACACAGACTTCTCTGCACTAGTTTCACAGGGACGACAGTTAGCATGTGGTGGTCTACAACACCGTCTACCAGTATTAACCTATGACCAGACTCTTTGTTAAAACTAATGAACACCAGTAGGGGTTCTATTTTATAGTGCACTTTCCCCAAAGTTAAACATAGAGAACTTCCCCATATATTTTTACTTTAACTATTGAAACGATAAAAAGAAAACATAAAATGAGCTAAAGACATTTGTTGCAGCTCCACATTGGCTTTAGCTTGCCTTGTATTCATATGTGGAGACTTACTTGAAATGTTCCTTCTTTTCTGGCTGGTGATAAAGTCAAACATATTAAAGTCTTTCTCAATTGGCTTCTTACAGTCTCTTTACCCCTGCAGCTTGTGCTGAAAAGGCCAAATTCTGCTTACCTTACTGACAAAAGCAGTTCTTTTGTCTTTATAGTCAGATTATATATGTGGATAAGAGAAGCAGAACTGGGTCAAAAGGGACTAACTTAACTTCAGCAAACTGAAAAGTTACAGCAATACAGTTTCAAAATAAGCAAACACACATGCCATGCCTTTTCTCCTTATTCCCGCTGGCTGTCCATTTATATCTTTTGGGATGCAACTACATGCACTTAAAGTAAAGATTTTATCTGTGTATTTTTACAACTTATCTCTATATTCTGATTTAGTTTAAAAAAATACAATTATAATTTGTATTCAGTATTGGCACAGGAACTTATAAACCATATTTTACAGCATTTTCTAATCAATTGTAAAAAGAGTTTTGGCTGTGGAAAGGCTAGAGTATTGGGCCTGTTAACTAATTCCACTGTAAAGTAGTACGTCTGTTGTAATTTACTTGGGAAACAAAACTTCACTTTAAATGCATTTTTAAGGTAACCTAATTATCAGGCAAATATTACTTTGCAGGCTCCAAAACT
The DNA here is from genome assembly GCF_000696875.1 of Nestor notabilis. NCBI lineage: Eukaryota > Metazoa > Chordata > Aves > Psittaciformes > Psittacidae > Nestor > Nestor notabilis. Next base: position 13,224 of record NW_009932042.1, read on the forward strand.
CCCTTCCTACACTGTTAGATATAAATCTGTCATCTTGTTTTTACTAAGTTCCTCTTATTTTTGCTTAATGCAAGTTGGGTCAGATGCCAAAAAAAAAAATAAAAATACAAAAAGACTACTGTATGACAACCTTTTTCCTACAAAACCAAACAAGTAATCAAAAATACTGTTTGTATGCAGTTGAAAATACATACCCGTAAGTTTCAAGCAGCTACTGAATGCAGCAGAGAGCAAACTCCAGCTGCGTCTGGCTTCTGTAGAGTCTAAACGTGTTTTTTATTTAGAGCCCTACCATGTGATTTTTGTTTGTTTGTTTTGCTTCTCATTTTATACAACTAACTTTCGGAAGACATTCCTGCAGCTTCGTAGGTTACTCCTAACGGCACAGATGGCTTTCCTCTCCACCCTACATTGCTCTGCTTTCCCCTAAGGCGTCGTGGTCACCTTTGACACCACCAACAGTAGGTAAAGCAGTAGAAGTTCTGGTAAGAAATCAGGCTTGTAGAGGGAGGGGGTTACCTGTTGTTCCTGCAGTTTATGCTGGCGTTAGACGTGCACTTAAAGCTTTTGCTCGACTCCTCATTTAGTCGTTCCTCTGCTGACAGGGGTCGGGGTGGGAAGTGATGGGTTTCCATGGAAAGCTGCGTAGTGGGGGTAAGAGGAGTTTAGAATCAGATTACACAAGACCAGACACAGACAGCTTC
>NW_009932043.1:0-2489 GCF_000696875.1 Nestor notabilis
ATATATATAATATATATTCTTGTTTTTTATATAAACATTTTGAGGATGTCCAGATAGATTAGATGAACTTTATCTCACTGCCCAGAAAACCAGTTACTTTATCAGGTGACATAGCCTGGGTCCATATCTCCTCTTGGTTTACCACTACAGCCTTTTATTTCATTTTTTGTTATCTTTTTAACTTCCTTTACCATTCTCCCCTTCAAAATGCATGCTGAAGTAGCTATTGCATCTGACTGCATTTGCAACCATTCTAAATGTTTCTTTTGTATCAAATGAAGACATCTTTGCTGTTCTGCAGCCACATAGAAAAAATCTTCACCTTGATATGTACTTGAGAAAGTCTTTGCTATTGTAACTGGAATTAAATGAGCCAGTACTCTTCAATCTCATGCCTGGAGATTATCTTGTTCTCGTGGATTTGTGAACACATTAGCTGTAGCAGCAGCACCATGTCTTTGACAAAGCATGCCACATACCAAAATGGTTCAGAGGTAAGCAACTTATCTGTGAAGTAAAGAAAAAAGAACAAAGAGAAAAAAGTAACAAAAAAAACCAACCAAACAAACAAAAAAAGCAGCACAGACAAAGGGATTGTGTTTTCAAATGAGGTTTAACAATAGAGAACTAATAGGAGAAACACAGGAAAAAATGTTCCAGAATGCTACAGAAGACAGACAGAAGAATCCAACCTAAAACTCTTGTCCAGTTAACAAACCATCTCCCAGAGTTATTATTTTTATGATGCTACATCTTAAGATCTTGTCAGTCTTAGAGTAGTATTCCAGAAATTTTGAATATGAAAGCAAAGGCCCTGAGCCTGAGAGAATCAAGATTTTACCTTCCTACTTCAGGACCAGAATGACTGGCCTCATTGGCATGACAGAAAGGACAGAAGAACAAATACTACAGCCTGCAAAGCACAGAAGGCATCAAGTACCAGTCACTCTGGGACTCTTGCTGATGTCAACTAATTTCTTCCAGAACATGAGGGCAAAGCATCAAATGCTCTTTAGCCTTGCTCACACGAGGATACCAGTTGGAAGCAACTCCTTATGTTGTACATTGACAGATCATTAATGATGATTACCTGGAACTGAAACTGTCCTTGGAGACATTTAATATGTTTATCTCTGCTCTTGGCCTTAACATACTAAAAAAAAAAAAAACAACCAAAAACAAAAAAAAAAAAAGCAAACAAAAAAAAAAAAAAAACAAAAAAACCCCAACAAAACCCAAATAAAACAAAAACCCCCAAAACCCTACATGCTACAACCCCAAACCCCCAAAAAATCCAACAAAACACAGCAAACGAAACAACCCTCTATTTCCCTGTGTCCTCACAGAACCAAAAAGCACCTGCAGATACCACAGAGAATTGTAGCTGTTGCTGTAACTGCACCTTAATCTACTGTCCTGGTCTCTACCACCTAGAAACCTCCTGTTTTTTTTCCTCTCTTCCCCACTTCTCATAGCAAAACCAGCCATTCAGAGTATTTGCCAATTTTTCAGCAGAAATAAAAATCTTCCATTATCATAGCATACAATTTATGATGTCCTCATCCCACACCAAGATCAAGCTGCTAAGGGCACTTGATCACACAGGAGGAAAAAAATCATGCTGTGATCTCAGTGGTATGCTTGCTTCTGTTGCTGTTTGCAACTTCTCTCTAAATTGCATTACTTTACCCACAACAGTCTTCTGAACAGGGAATAATAAAGAACACATTAACACATAAGCAAGCATGAATAACAGGTTTTTTATTGAATGAGCAATGCTGATGACATTCAACCTTAGCTGCTAATTTCAGAGTTGAAATTTAAGAGGCCCTTTATGCATTCTTCCTGGAATTAGATGTATTATGCACACAATACTACTCTATAGAGATGTTGATTACATTCTGAAATAAAATCTTCACTTGCAGTAAGGTAAACAAATCTTCCTATTTCTTCTTTGCAGGGCTGCAACAGTATGTCTAATCTACCCTTTAAAAGTAGTAGTTACATGAACAGCACCATAGCTACTAATGTTCTTGTGAAAGGTAAGGGCAGTGCCTGACTAGGAAAAAAGGTGTCTTCTTCCGTGCTGGTGAAGTGGCTGTCACAATCCGCATTGTCAGCCCAAAGGATTTCAAGCCACGGCTAGTTTGAACAAAGCTTGTTTGCTTTGTTCAAAACGTAGGCTGCAGTTACAAGTTATGTTGATAGTAACGCCAGCAAGCAGGTGCTACTTTACCATAACCCAAATACTGGAAGAGGGTGTATCCTCGTTTCTTCACGTTAATATCTTACATATTAGAAAGCTTGTCTCGTTAAGGTCAATCATACAGCCAAACGTTCAGGGGGTCTGGAGCACTCTTAGGGACTATGCTAGAGCTCCTAAACTGAGGCCTTGCTGAGAGCAACCCCCACCCGTGACCAGCACACCTGCTTTACCGCTGAGAGAAAGCACATACCGGCGCCCACACGGCGCCCTTCTGCAAGGCCCA
>NW_009932044.1:0-8504 GCF_000696875.1 Nestor notabilis
CATGAGGTTGGCATCAGCCCACCTCTCAAGCCCACCTCATCATATATATATAACTCAGATAGATACAGTTATTGCTGATATCCTTAATTCTGTAGCTTTTGGTATCATTTGCTATGAATTTCATACTCAAAGATGAGTCATGTGGAGTTGAGCTCAAACTGCAGGCAAGAAATTGTTGAGTTATTCATGTAAGATAGCGAATGTAATATTTTAAAATGGCATTTGTTTCTGAAACTTATATGTAACAAGTGGTGTTCTAAAGTTTCTTAAGAAAGTTTTTGTGCTGTAAAGGTTACATAAGGAGAAACCTATCATGTTAGAATACCTGACAGTGAAATACTAATCAGTGTTGCATCATGTCATGAAGACCTGTTCATTCTAGTTTCTAATAGCTTGTACATCATAGCATATGGGCAACATTATTGCTGCCTCTGCAGAGGAACACTTGAACCTTGATGAAATAGCTTTCTTTATTGATTTCTCAAAACTATGTTGTGTTCATATTGGGACCAGGTATGGTGTCTCAGCAGAATGTACATGCCGAGGACATCAGTGCAGTGTTATTTGAATTACCAGTACTGAGAATTTTCACTTACTAAACATTATGATAGAATGTTCTGGACCTGCAGTTCACTGTACTCTGTTACTCTTCTTTCTAGGAAAAGTCTGCAGACATAAAGGAAGCAGCTGCCCTAGACATAATCTGTAAGTAAAAAAAAGTTATTGAAAATACCATCTTTGTATTTTTTCTGAATAACTTGATAACACCCTTAATTATGTAGCAATTGCCCAGGAGAGGTACAGATTAAATTGATAGAGATTGCATTTTAGATGATGAATCTTAGTGGATCTGACCTTTTCTAAAAAGAAAAAAGTAAAACCTGAAGCTGAAAATCAACTAAAGTACATTTGCTGCTTCTGACATCTAAATAGATCTAGACTGTGGTAAGCCACACACCTGCCTATGCTTCTTAGTTTGAGTTTAGACTGAGTTTTGGTCATTTTAGGTAGAATTCTTCTTTAAACATTGAACCTCAGGGATAACTTTTATTAGTTGCTTAACTGTATTACAACAGATCTCTCCATCTTGTTTAATAAAAAATATTTTGCATTTAGATTTGCTATGAGTAGTAGTATAAGTTTATCAGAAGTAACTATTTTTATTTAAATAACCTGGTCATAAGTACTGTAAAATTATTTGTTCCTTTAATTACTATTTGGTAATACACTATGTTATTGAACAATTCCCATTTTTCTTAGACAACCATGTTTACCCACACAAGAGAATGTGGAATGTTTACCAGATGAACAAAACAGGTAAGATGTCTTTCCCTGCTGTATGTCCTTGGCAACTTACTGCAGTGCTACCCCATATCATACATTTTAAACACTAATCTAGTCCACTATGAGTTTTTTCAGTAGACATCTTCAACATTTAACTATAGTCTAGCATGGATCTTTCAATCAACGTATCTTTAATATTTTTAGAATACATTCTATTAAATGCTCAAGCAATTATTCCAAATTAATAACTGCTAATTAAATAATAAACTTTATAGAGCAATGAAGGGGCTCAAATTTAATACACAGATTTTTGTATAAGGCTTTTTCTGCTTGATTTTACTTTAGCAAAGCTAAAAATATCTCTGACCTAGCTCTTGTAAACGCAATTCTTGGTTTTTTTTCCTTTTTTTTGTGTAACAGGGAAAGAAATGGATTTTTTTGACATAACACATTTCAAAAAAAAATTTAAAAGACAGCTTCGTTCAGCCTTGGGAAACGTAAGAATAAATACATTCTAAATGTGTTACACAGATCTACTGTCAATAGATTGTTTTTGTAACTTTAGCAATGTGTTCTGTGGGTTGGTTTGGGATTTTTTTTTTTTTCCTTAGTCTGCATCAAAAATAGAATTAATCATTTAGGAATGGTGGGAACTGCATGTGAAACAGGCAATACAGTTTATCTGCTCTTGCAACTTTACAACTATGCTGGAGTGAAATAAAATGTAAAATTGACTTAAAACAGGACTGGCCTCAGGAAAGGTGGCGCATTTATGTTTTCTATCAAATCTTTACCCTGTCTGAGTGTATATGTTGCCTAGGTAAGCTGATACCATTACCCAGTAACAATAAACCAACAACAAAAGTCAGACAGAGTACAAAGAGAATTTGAATTAGCCAGTAAGCGGGACAAGGAAGTTCAGATGTTATGACTTGGATTTGTAGCACAATTGTATCTATTTCTTTTTAGTTCTTGTTTAGAAATAATTTGTGATGGCTGTGAGAACTAGCCCCTAGGTATTTAATTACATTATAATGACTGAAAGATCACTGTCAGTAACAAGAAGCAGTTTCTAGACTACAGAAATGAGTGGAAAGGAAATACTATCATTTTTTTTACTAAGCAATTTGCAGAAGCCTTTTCTTGCTTTAGCTCCCCAGCTTCATTTAAGTAAGGTAACAGAAATTGCCTCTGGCTAGTTGCTGTGGTACTGCCTGACGCACAAAGCATTCCCAGTGACACCGGTAGAGGGCAACAAATACAATGCAGACTAACATATAAACTGCAGTTCATACAGCTCTTAAAATAAAGTTTTGCAATATTTTATGTTAAATATTAAATTCTTAAAATGCACCAACTTTTGAGAAGTTATGTTGGTCCAGCAATTTAAGCATTTTATGACTTGGATGGACTAAAACCTGTACCTCAGTCAAAGGGAGGGTTGGTTGGTTGGGTTTTTTAAGAAAGTTTTCACACTCTTTAAGTCACCAAGATTGAGTCAAGGTAAAAAGAAGCAACCAAGGAGCGAATCTACAAAACAGGAAAGGGAGTTGTCTTCAAATTTCTGACTGTATTCTTGAGTAGTGATAAATATTATATACAGGTCTTGTATGTAGTTTGGTTCCTCAAAAATTAGACATAATGGAAATACTGCCACCAGCCCTCCATCTAAATAGACACCTTTTTATTGTGGTGTTATTTTCCCTAGAGAAATCGAGGCTTTTGTAATAAGCTGTTTTTATTTTGCCCTTCGAAAGAAAGTGTGTATCAACAGGAAGGAAAGTCAAATTAAGAGTCTGAAATTATTCTTTTTTTGTTTTGTTTTTGGTTTTTCCCCCCCTGTTTGTAAGGTTATTGTTCTTCTGTAGAAATTTGATTAAATACAATCCTGACCACACTAGTGGGATTTGTTTCTTATTCAAGCAGTCATGTACTAAATTATATTTGAGTCGTGTGAATACAGGGTTAAGAGAGAACAAAATCTTTATGGACACCTAAATGTACTGGTAAATCAAAGCTTTTCTTTTTGTATTAGGTCACCATCAACTTTAAAGAATATGAGGATAATGCAATCTGGATTCGAATTGCCTGGGGAACACCATATAGAAAACCAAACCAGTACAAAACCAGCTATGTTGTATACCATTCACAGACTCCATACGTCTTTGTTTCTGTCTCAGTGCTTAAGCACAACTTGCCTCTGCTCTGTCAGGTACAGAATAAAACTGTAGACTCTAACTTCACCACAGTCATATAGAGCTGTAACTGTGTTACCTTTTAAGAGGATGCGTAAAGTTTTGTCTCTTGATGTAACTTACTCATTTACATAGTTGTTTTTCCCCTTAGCTCATGGTAAGAATGGGGCAAAAATGAATCTTTCCAACCTTTGGAATGGTGCTTCATGAATAAAGTCATTTTACTGGGGTTTTTGCTGACCTTGAATTGTTCTAATTTATTAACCAATTGTTAGGCAGCATTCAGTTAAATTGTCTCATGGAAGTTGAAGACTATTACATCAACAGTTTACTTCAAGAACTAAATGTATGAGCTCATGGGGGAATGCTATTAATTTGTTTTAAAAGACATTTTCTGTTAACTCGTGGTGATCAGCACTAATAGTCTTTCTTTTTTTTCTTTATTTAGCACAATTCTGGGCTAGTAATTATTTATCTGTTGGTTTTTCAGCTTTGTAAAGCTATAGGAGTTATCTGGTTAATCCTGTGAATGCTTTTAAATATTAACCTAAGCTTAATAACAGTCTGTTTAACACTTTCTCAGACATGAGAATTTTGCTGGTTGCACACAGTTGCTTACCTTGTAACACAGCCACCACCATGTCCAGAAATACTGTATTTTTTCTGTATTACAAACATAGTGATAAGTAAGGCTGATGTTAAAACAATTTAAATTTTTATTTGAAGGCCCTGGTTGCTGCTTCCAATTACCATCACATCCGTGCAATGGAGCTTCGAAGTCATGCTTTAAACTCCCTTAAAGATATTGTGTTTAAGAGATATAACCAGGTGAGCCACTTCATAAATATATCCTAAGATAAATCTTGCCTTTTATTTCAGGCCTAGTTCTCAACCACAAGCAAGGGGTAAAATTCACCTCTTACAAGAGGCCACCAAGTTAAAACAATACTGAACTACTGAGGCAGACAACCTTTTTTATTAAGGTAATGTTACAGCAGGGATGTAATTACTTAACATCCCACTGTCCTGGGTTCAGCTACAGCAGTCATTTTTTCTCCTTCTTAGTAGCTGGTGCAGTGCTGTGTTTTTGACTTTCAGTCTGGGAACAACACTGATAACACCAATATTTTTAGTTGTTGCTAAGTAATGTTTACTCTGACCAAGGACTTTCTCAGTCTCATGCTTTGCCAGAGAGGAGGGGAAGCCAGGAGGAAGCAGAGGCAGGACACCTGACCCAAACTGGCCAAAGGGGTATTCCATACCACAGCACGTCATGCCCAGTATAGAAACTGGGGGGAGTTACCCGGAAGGCCCAGATCGCTGCTCGGGTCGGGCTGGGTATCGGTCGGCGGGTGGTGAGCGGTTGTGTCCTTTTCCCTTGTTATTCCTCTTATCATTATTATTGGTAGCAGTAGTGGTTTGTATTATACCTTAGTTACTGGAGAGCTGTTATCTCAACCCGTGGGAGTTACATTCCTTCGATTCTCCTCCCCATCCCTCCGGGAGCAGGGGGAGGAAGGAAAAGGGGGGGAAGTGAGCGAGCAGCTGCGTGGTTCCAAGTTACTGGCTGGGCTTAAACCACGACACCCACCTACTCTTTGATGTTATTACTGATGGTTAAACTCAGTCTAAAAATTGTATGAACAATCCAGTCCTTGGATTTCTTAGCATCATTTCACTAGGCTTCCTACAGCAATGAGTCGAAGGCTATTGGAATAGGCGCTTACCCTGCTCATCCATGTAAAACCCACAAATAGGAAGATGTTCACAAATATCACAGGACGGGTGTTCTTTTCCTAAAGCTGGGCTTTCTGACTTGTAGCAATTGTCGAAAATTGGAAGGATGCTCACTTTCAGAATGAAGTAAAATATGGAAATATTTTCAGCTACAGCCTCTAAAAGTGGAAGTGAACTAAACTTTTTTTTTTTCCTCCATTTAGAACTTCCAAACTTATCCTCCTGTACCTCTACAAGAACACAGTGTAAAACCGGAAAGTGGTATGTGTATTTTAAATTAAACAGCAGTTTGAATGTCATTTCTGCTGGCTTATGAGATGAGATTCATTAGTTTGGGTTTTACTCTTGGCAAGGAATGAAAATAGAAATGATGGAGACAAAGAATTCATCACTATCCTTTTCTGCTAAGCTAGTTAAAATTATTATTTTCAGATTTTCACTAATCTGGTGAGAAAAGCAGTACTGTATCAGCTGACAAAGTTGTCTTTCTGTTTTTTCTCTTCCCTACTCTTTTCCCCTGCAGATTTAAGAACAGTTCAAGAAAACAGAAAGATGAAATCAAAAATACAGAGAATGAATCAGGAGATTTTTGGTAATGGTCCCCTACCGAAACTTGAATATGCACAATATAAGGTACTAAAGCCAATAATTGGGGGGGGGGGGGGGTTTTACTTTTTTTTTGGTGGCGGGAAAAAATAATGGGGGGGGGGGGGTGTTTATCATTTTATTGTAGTGGCAGCTACATTAAATTGCAAATTGAAGGAATAGTGAATTTTTTTTAACTGTAGGGAGCACATTTTAAATTAGTTTGAAGTATCTTCAAAAAACAGATTTGCATTGAGATTTGGTCAGACTACCAGATCATGTTTTAGTTTGTCAGCCTGGTGAACAGAGTTTTTACTTGGTTTTGTAATAAAGGTAGGCTTACACCAATAGTATACTAAAGCATGAGAAATTAGGGTTATATGAAGCTCATACAAAGCTCAGGCTACATATATAACACCGTAACTTAACTTCTTGGATGATGCATGGATTTTTATCTGCACAGATATATTAGAAATTCTAAGAGACAGTAGCTCACAGTTTTATTCACCAAGCTGCCTCTTTCAGCAGAAAACTGTTGACCACATGGTGGCATCCTCTGATTTCATTAAAATATTTCTGCAACTGGAATCATATTAACATTAGAAGTGATACGTAAGACAACAGTTTTACTACATACTACATTTTTAATGTTTGATATATAAAATATTTATTGCTTATACTACCTGGTTAAATTTTGTGTTAACAGCTTGAGACGATGTTTAAAAGTGATCCCAAACTGGGTGTTTTGCATCAAAAAGAACCATTCAGATGTCTGGTCAAGTTTTCTAGTCCAGATCTCTTAGAATCACTGAAATCCATGGCAGCAACGAGTAAGTGTTCCAACTCTATAAAGTGGAGGAAAAATCCACAGTTAAATATTTGTCATCTTACATTCTGCTTCTATGTTGAATAAGGGAGAACCTTTCTAGTTTGTTTAGAAATATATAGAAATTTAGTAGAATAAAAATATTACCAGTGTAAAAACTTCTGTCTAAACACCTACCGGTTTGTTCTTAGAATTACTAGTTTGTACATACATATTGAAGCTGTGGTTTAGTTTTAGAACAGTTATGAAAGATAAATATTGGTTGGATTAAGCTCTAATTATCTGCTTTTCTCTCCAGGTATGGTTGATGCACCGCTTTCACCACTGCTTACCTGTATACCACACAAAGCTAGGAATTATTTTAGAATTAAAGAGAAAAATGATTTATTTTCAGGAGGCTTTCTAAGTCCCTAATTTAAAACTGATTCATGTTTATGAACCAGTTTATTACTGAATATACAGTTCACTTTTTACTTGTATTAATCTAAACCATTGTGAACTTTAAAACTTATTTTTAAAAATAACTTATATTTTTATAATTTTAATTTTTTTTCCAAACTACTGCTGCTTTGAATCATTTTTCCATATTTGTGTTTTAACAGAAGGGTTAGCCCATTTTTAAATAATCAGGAAAAAATTTTAGTTGTGAAATTTAAACAGATTGTGGACTCTTGGCATATAGGCGGCAGTAAGAGGTTTCTGTCCATCTTACGCAAAATTGTGCTTGGAGACATAAAGATTGCGGGCTTGAGATGGAAACATTCACCACTGCAAACAACAGCATTGCACTGGAATTCTGTAGGGGTTGGTAAATTGTACTGGTAATTAGATAGCTATTTCCATGTGACTTGCTGCATCGTTTGTAATTTGACATGAATGTGGTCTGATGAGGCAGTTTTTTTAAGTTTTTTTAATTCTGTTACCTGGAAACTTCATACATGTATTTCTGTATCGGGAATTTCTGATATGCTTTAGATATTATCTCAATGTGGAGAGTCTTAATAACTTCACAGCACAGTATAACTGTAAATAAATGTGTAAACTAAGCCTTCTCAAAAAAGCTTGTTTTACCTGACCTAGAAATGTGACAACATATACTGATTTTTGGTCTGTTCTGGATTTCAGCATCTCTCTATAACTCGCCCATAAGGAGAAGTTAGTTGAGGACTGTGTGCTAGTGATATATTCTAGGACTTCCCTCTGTGGATTTAAATGTTAGTTTGAGGAAACTTACGTAAGGGTAGGGTTAATCATGGAATGGTTTGGGTTGGAAAGGACCTTGAGATCATCTACTTCCAAACCCCTGTCATGGTCAGGACACCTCACAATAGATCATGTTGCCCAAGACTTCGTCCAACCTGGCTAAAACAAGCCCAGGTTTTATGATACACAGACCACACAGAGCACACTAAGAGTGGGCTATTGCCAGCTTGTACCCTCACGCAGCCTTCCACCATCCAGACCATTAACATCCCACTATGCATTTCACTCTGTGCAACTTCTTCCTAATGGCAACTTCTTCCTAATGCTTTCTCCCAAATAACTTAGCCATTTAATGAACTACCGCCATGGGTAATGTTCTGAAATGCTCTTAGGCCTATGGCCTGTTTCTGCCACTAGTTTCTGGGAAAGGAAGCCTCCATCTCCTCTGTAACAACTGCGGAGCTGGTGTCTCTGATTTTAGATGTACGTTTTTGCCTCTAACTTCCTGTAATGAAGGTTATAGGAACAGCACAGACGAACGCGAGGGAGCCTCACTTACCCCCACCACGGGAGGGTGAAGGTGCTGAGGCTGGCACAAGCGCTCTTCCACACGCTTTGCATGTCCTCACACCGATACCATTCTTTCTATTTGCCTCCGTCGTGCCGCCCCTTCG
>NW_009932045.1:0-2566 GCF_000696875.1 Nestor notabilis
GCCTGCCCGCACACGAGTGCTGCATCACAGGACCCGGCCCGGCGCGGCGCTGCCCTCAGTTACAGAGCGGCTCCATGCGAAAGGCGCCCTCCCCCTCCGCCGTGAGAGCAGGCTGCCTGTGACACGCACATGTGCTCCGGGGGCTGTCTGCGGGGCCGGGCGCCCCGCGGGATGGGAGGAAAATTAAAGGAACAAAGAAAGAGAATAGGGAAACGCCGCCGATGAAATACCCCGAGTCAAATAAATGGCACCAGAGTGAAAGCCGGCCTCAGCCCACCCGCAAAGCAGTGTCTTCTCCGATGTGTTCTGTTGGAATGCACCAAAATCAGTTTGTCCCCTGGACAACCACCCTGGGGACCCCCTCATTCTGCCCCAAAACCAACTCTCAAGCATAGATATAGACATGTTGATATACGTATTGATGTGTGTACATAGATATTTATATATACATACGTATTGATACATATATGTACAAATACGACTTTGTCATGCCCCGTTAAACCAAATAATCCTTCAGCTGGAAGAGTCTTCATAGACTCACAGAATGGTTTGGGTTGGAAGGGACTTGAAAGCTCATCTAGTCCTGACCTCAGCACAGGCAGGGACACCTTCCACTAGACCAGGTTGCTCAGAGCCCCAACCAGCCTGGCTTCTGTTTCTTGTGGTGTCATGAAGGAGTAACTTAGGGGGGTTAGCTGACCTGAAATAAATTTAAAATACCTCAAAACCGAGGTATAAGCATTTAGCTGCTGCTGGGGTCTTCACTCACAATGTCAGTCTTGAATACAATGTGTCTTAAAGACCCATTAAGAACAGTGTTGTTCTTAACTGCGTATTGCTAGGAGGTGGTCTGCCTTAATACTAACTTCGGAAAAATAATGGATCTCATACTTGGATCAATTTACTTACTTCTATGTCACAGATGATTTATTACATTTAAAATAGAAAGCAGCTCTGTTTAATTTGCCCTTTCACAAATAACCCATATCTTTCACACCAGGCCAACACTGAAAAATTTTAGATCTTTCCAGTAGAATACTGTACATAATTGCTGTTATTCAATGAGCTAAAGACTGAAAATGTCTCACTTGAACAGCTTCAGACATACTTAAGATTCTCCTGATGCAAGTGGCCTTGTCTAGACCAGACATGTTTTTACCCAGAATCAAGTAGTGATATTCTGTGTAGGGATAAGTTTGCTACTATGGGCCTTGCCCTAACACAAAGCTGCAAAGGCTTTCAGCGTGGTGGGATGGTAACTCACCCCTTCCAAATAAAAAGCCCCAAAACCCAGCTGTACTCAAAAGAACAGCAGGTTCGACTGATGTAACTTAGCCTGTGTGAGGGGCTTCAGACAGAAAAACTGTTCCAGTTGGGGACCACACCTCTAATGTGGGCCGTGGGGAACCCACAGCACAAACTTGCCCGTCATCCAGAAATGGGCCATTTTCACCCGCAGTTAATTAATTCAAAGTAACTTTACTACACTGATACTCCTACCAGTGTAGGCCTCCATCTACACAGGGCAAACCATGCAGAAAGGCACCAAAAAAAAACCCAAAAATAATCCAGAGAAGGATTTTAAAGGATTTTAGCACATGCTGCATGGCTCCTTAGCAATGGACACAAAGTGATAAATACAAAAGTCACCTCTCTTAAAAATGAGGATCCACAGCCCTGCATGAGAATAACTGTTGTTGTTACCCATTCCCATCTCTGCTGGCTGTATAAAAACCCTTGACTTAAACACTTTTATTCAGTTAGGTGATGCATAATTTTCAGATTAATTAAATATTTTATTTTCATCTTGTCAAGACCAATGATTGTTTGGGATACATTTAGTGTTCAATTTGTACATGTAACAATTAGAGGTCTTTACTAATAGCAGTTCTGCTGCCATCACTAATGCTACTTCAAGCATTCATTCATGTGGCTATTCCCTGTTAAAGCATGAGTCAAAGGTGTACTTAAATATGCAAATGATATTTACTAAATATTTATTTAATAAGCTAAAATACAAAGCAAAGTGAGATTTGATTTTCACATCATAGCTCGGGGTGGGAGGGGGAAGCAAAACTATGGATCAAGTCTGTTTTATTAACACTACTGTTGCACAATTGTAATGCTAAACTGGACTAAATGTTGCCCAATATTCTTTGGTTTCATAAAGTAGAAAGTTCAGTGTGCTACAAACTAAGGAATTGCTCCTACCCAGTAGGAGAATTCCCTCTGTGAGGACATGGAAATGAAATCATCTTGACACAGTCAAGTCCAGCCAACTTCATAAACCATCACCTATAGCCTCTGGAGCACTACTCCCTAGACGAAAAAAACCAATAACCTACATATAGATACGGGGTTTCAGCCAGTTCTAGCACCTTTCCGGCTCGGCTCGGCTCGGCACGCTCCCCAAGCAGCAGCCGCCCCCAGCGGAAGATATTTCTAGACTTGAAGAATTTACGTGCAAAAGCCTGTCAGTGAGTCTCCAAGCATGGGACATGCATTACCCTTCCTTCCTTCCCGCCCGCTTGCGGGCCCCGGCCCCCGCCCCCGGCCCGGCCCGGCC
>NW_009932046.1:0-2841 GCF_000696875.1 Nestor notabilis
TTCTTCTTTTCAACTTTCTCAGTCCCATGGACAAACATGCAACCTTCATTACCAGCCATTGAAAGTACAGAAAAAGGAATGACTTCAGTATCAACTTCTCTTCACTGAACTGACAGTCTCTTTGTTTGTAGTAAAGGTGTCATGAACTGTCCTGAAGAAAGAATTAATTCTAATGGTCTGTAATTTCAGTTATTAAAACTAGCTTTCTTCTTATTACGTTCTAAAGTTGGACTGGCACAGGTCTAGTAAAGGCAGCAGCATTTTCTTGGTCCCACTGGCCTAGGCTGGTCTGAGCACCCTTGGATCAAAACCTAGCATTTCCACAGTCATTCCTGGCCTTGGAGCAGTGGCAGATCCCAAAGAGGCTGCATAATATTTGCCCAAGAATATATATATGTAAGAATATATATTTTGCCTGAGAATATATATGGGTAAGCTGTGATAGGGAGGTGGTGTGCATGGGTTTGGTTGGTGGACTGGTGATGGTCACCAGTCTTTCATTTGCTGTTGAAATACAGCAGACACTTCTGGTTTCCATATTCTGAGAAAAAAAAAAAAAAACCCAAACAAGAAAAAGAGCAGCAAAGAGCTTCAAAATGATTTGGAGGGCAGCAGGAAGTGTTTTACAGTGAAAGACTTTAAAAGCACAAGCTATTTAGCTTCCTGAACAAGAATGCATTAGGATGATTTGATTACAGCAACTAAGACATTTAATGGAGAGAAAATACTGAGTGAATAAATGGATCTTTAGTCCAAAGACAAAAGACCTGAATTGCCCATGGCTGGAAGCTGAGATCATGGAACCATTCAGATATGCAACGAAGCATACATTTTTTTAAACAGAGGGAGTGATTAAGTGTTAGTACAAGCCAGCAAGAAAACTAATGGATTCTCCATCTCTTGAAATCCTCGAGTGAAAAAATGAATGACTTTGAAAGTTATGCTTAGTCACACATTACTTAATTGTCTCAAGGTAAAAGCAGCAAGTGACATTGTGTCCTGTTTTATATAGGAGGTCAAACTAGATGGTTATAATAGTTCTCTTTGGTTTGCCAGTCTATGAAATAGTGCAACTGCCAAAGGCCTACATTAAAAGAAAAATAATGCTTTGAAGTTAAGCACCTCAAGGGTAAAGAAAGCAGAATTGAGGTTACTTTAGTAACCTTAATTATGATCTTCTGTGCATTTGCATTATAATGCACTCTTAACTGCTCAGTAACTCAGATTTTCCTCTCAACATGGACCATTACCAGAGTTACATTCCTAAATTTTTAGAAAGCAGATTCTTCTATTGCTTGATCTAAATAAATGGTTCCTCTTTTCTTTTACGTGGGTCAACCCTTCGTGAGGGATGCAGTGAACAAATAATTGTATAAAGGACTGGCAGAATGAAAGGCACTTTGTATCAATGTCAAGCTAATGAAAATATGGTAACTCAGGATCTATAGGAACAGAGGATACCGCATTAGGCTATTAAACTTGTCCTGCCTATACTAAAAGGCAGCACAGGTATGGAGAAGGCACAATCCTGTCATACTAAGAATCAATATTCTGTTCATAAATTCAGATCAGACATTGGTCATAATCCAGTTGCAGAATACAATGCGTTTTTGCAGGAAGGATTTTCTTTCTTATATTTATGTGTGTTACCTGAGATGCAGACAAATATGAGACTACCATATGCCTGTTAGGAAAAGGAATAAGACTGAGAAAATTTGCTGCCCAGTAATTTGCCTGGACTCCTTTTTCTTACAGTCAGTGGGAATATTGCCACTCATAATGGAAGTACATGTGAACCCATAATTTAGAATCCAGTGTATAGATACACCTGACATATCAACTAACATGAAATTTTGAACACATCACTTCATATTTAGCAAAGCAAACTTAGATTTTGATTGAGAAAAATATATAGAGCTATGCAATTACCTTTTAAACTCATTATGAAGATACCTTTTTCCACAGGTCTGTATGTAACAGTATTCAGAAAATAAATTTGCTAATTTAAAGTAAAATAATAGTGTTAAGTACATTTTTAGGGAAGAGGGGGGAAAAGGCTTTTGTTTTGCAAAGTTGCCTACCTTTTTCTCTTAGCAGTCCTCAACATTACATTAAAAAGGTGTATGTTAAGAGTATCAAAGAAAAACCTAAACCTACCTTTTGTTTATTTCTAGTTTGCCACTCTTATTTTTTAGGTCCTTCCCAACTGTCATAGTGGTCAGAGATCTCAGCCAACATCCACTAAAGTACCAAGAATGGCTCCCATTGATTTCCATGGAGACAGTGTCATGCTGTGTTAAGAATAGGATTGAGCATATTTTAGCTCTCTTCAGATGTAATGGAGTTTTATTCTGGTAAATCTAAAGCTACTACTGTAAATTATCAAGTCTCATTTCTTATAAAATGAGAAAAACCTGCCTCTCCATTTAATTTGATGAGAGTTTGGAAAAAAGAAAAGTCCTTTATTAGAATCAGTATAGGTATTATTACTGCCTTTGTCTGCTGTCTCAGGACTGGATTTTGCAAAACCAGTATTTAATTAAGTGATTATTTCTATTAAATATATTGAATTTATTTGCATCCTTCTGTGTTATTCAGTGTGAACAAAGTTTGTGGAATAATATGACTATGACAGTGACTATGCTGAATCCTGTTAGATTTACTGTTTAAAACTGAAGCAATCCCCTGTGACCTAGTCTGGATCACCTTCAGTGTTCATTATTAGTATATTCTTCATCTCTGCATCATATTTACAGGCTCTTTAGAAAAGACAGGCCCGGCAGACGGGGAGGGGGAGTTGCTGTTTATACCAGTGATAGGCTGGAGAGTATGGAGCTCTGT
>NW_009932047.1:0-3543 GCF_000696875.1 Nestor notabilis
TCTCCCCGCTCGGGCGGGGCCTCCCTCCTGGTGCCGCCCCCGGTGAGTTTGCCGGGGTTTGCCCTTACTCCGGGGTTGAAGGCTGCTCTCCGGAGCTGCTCACCTCGCCAAAATCTTTTCTAAGGCTTTAGATAATGGTCAATCGAAGGAGGGGCAATGAATGAGAACACCCGAGCATTCTACTTTTTTAAAGTTGTGTGTCCTGCTAAGCGCAGTTAAGTGTAAGAAACCTCACTGTTTGGATGGAAGTTCTCTCATGAGGAGGTAGGAGAGATGTCGAATAGTTATGCAATTGCACCATAACTTACGTTAATAAGGAATAGCCCAGTTGTGGCCTTTGGTAGGTTGTACATGTGGCACATGACATGTTGAGAACTATTGTGCTGTTATTCCCTGTGCTCTGATGTGTCTACTTGTCTCTTCTTTTCTTTCCCTGTAGGTCTGCTGGGGCAGGGACTGTCATTTTACTTTGTTTGTTCAACAACCAGTGAAGTGAGGCCTTCAGCTGTGACTGAGGCTCCTGTATGCTGTTGCAGTGCAAACACTAGGAATAATCGTTATCACTGGTTATCACTACAGTTCCTGTACAGCTCTGGCTGGGTGTTGTCCAAATATGTAACATTCTGTGGCTGCTGAGATTAAATGTCTTCATAAACCCCAAATCAATAAGCCTCACCCTGTTGTTGTGGTTCAAGCCCAGCCGGCAACTTGGAACCACGCAGCCGCTCGCTCACTCCCCCCCTTTTCCTTCCTCCCCCCGCTCCCGGAGGGATGGGGAGGAGAATTGGAGGAATGTAACTCCCACGAGTTGAGATAACAGCTCGCCAGTAACTAAGGTATAATACAAATCACTACTGCTACCAATAATAATGATAAGAGGAATAACAAGGGAAAAGGACACAACCGCTCACCCCCCGCCGACCGATACCCAGCCCGACCCGAGCAGCGATCTGGGCCTTCCGGGTAACTCCCCCCAGTTTATATACTGGGCATGACGTGCTGTGGTATGGAATACCCCTTTGGCCAGTTTGGGTCAGGTGTCCTGTCTCTGCTTCCTCCTGGCTTCCCCTCCTCCCTGGCAAAGCATGAGACTGAGAAAGTCCTTGGTCAGAGTAAACATTACTGAGCAACAACTAAAAACATCGGTGTTATCAGCATTGTTCCCAGACTGAAAGTCAAAAACACAGCACTGCACCAGCTACTAAGAAGGAGAAAAAATGACTGCTGTAGCTGAACCCAGGACACCTGTTCACAAAACTCAGGCTTTCTCCCCCTCCTCCATTCTGGTAGCTGTTTCTGCTGAAACTTGTCCAGAAGTGCTGGCAGTGGGGTGTTTTTAAGCCTGCATCATAAAGTTGTAACTGGGAATTTGGTGTGGATACCAGCTTCCTTTCCTCTGCGGGATTGCTTTCATTGCCCTGTAATCTGTCTTGCTCTCTCTACTTGCTGATCGGTACTTAAGAATGACAGTGATCTTCTTGAAAGGCACATCATTCATTATTTAATAAGAATTGGGTCCTTTTTGACGTCAAGTGATATTTTATTACAAAGCAGATGACAGATGATATGTCTTCCTCACTCCCTACAATCATTGTACATTGCGTGTAGTGTGCTTTGTATGCCTTGTGTGAGCTACAGATGCAGCAGCTTCTCAGTGCAGCAAAGCTCAGACAGATGTGGTAACTCCCCATAAAACAACCTGGAACTGTGGAAGAGGGGGAAAGAGCTTCTAACTCCTTAATTTTATGACCTTAGTCATCTAAATTTAAATCTTCAGTGATTTCAGGGATGATGAAACCACATAGATTACGAGGTTCCTCTTTTGGGGGCACCCGGGAGAGAGCACCAGCCAGACAGCTGGTACAGACAAGCAAGAGGCATCAAAACGCACAGTGTGATCACTCGAGCCGTGGAGGAGGGAGAGCTATATTTAACAGATACAAGTGCTAATAATGAGACTTCAAAGAGAGCACACCCTTTCCTTCCACAGCTGTGCTCTGCCACACAGAAGAGACAGGGTGGTTTTCCAGGGGAAGTTTGCTTTGTGTCTTTGCTTTGGGGAAGAAGTTCAGAGAGCTCTGAAATTAACTTAGCATTTCAGAAAGGACCTGATGTACCAGCAAACCCCATTTTCATTTACCTAGAAGATACTCTTAAAGGATTGACAGAATGGTGTAGTTTGATCTTGCTGAAAATTCTTGAATGAAACTGTTTTCAGTTTGCTCCTTCATACTGTGTCCATTACCCTGTGGTCAAGTATGACCAATTCATGAAAAATGTAGGATAACAGATGATCATCTTAGGTGCACTAACCTGTCATCATCACGTGCCTCATCTCTCTTGATAACTTAATGCCTTATTAGTTGAAAGTCCCAGTCCAGGGAACCTCAAATTAGTAATTGTCCCAAATGGAATAGAACAGATGTCAGTAAAAACATGTGAACACTGCTAGTCAGCTGAGGGTAAATACATCTTCCATTCTGACGTTCAGTCTGTGATTTGTGACTAAACTGACCACTTCAGCCCAGATATTCCTGGTGCAGCCTTTCAGAGACTTTAAAATGACTGTGAATGTTTCTTTGCCACTGTGGATAGAGGTATAAAACAAGAAGTATCAAACGTAAAAGTGAAGTTTTAAGGCAGTGTCTTCATTTCATTTGCCAGCTCCTCAGTTTTCTCTTACTAAATACTGAATGTTTTAAAGGAAATTTAAATTTTATTTATTTTTTTTTTTCCTAGTGGCAAATGCAGGTTCAGTTTCTCTAAAGATTTGCTCTAATGAATAGAGCAGAGAATTGGAAAGACAAGTGACCTGGAATGTTTGACACACAGCTTTTGCCTGTCTTAGATTACAGATGATGTTTTTTGTTGCTTCTGACTTATGTGGGGTGGATTGCTTTTTCGGGAAGGACTAGGTATACATGCCACAGTAAATGTGATAGTAGTAGTCTTTTCCTATTTTGCTAAGTTAAACAAACTCAGGATGTGCAGGGTAAAGAACCAAATACCTGAGTTAGCCTGTGCTCCTGTCGCAAATGTGTGTACACTGGCAACTTACTTGCTTACAAGTTGTTGTTGCATATACAGGTTTCAAAATGTTTTGAAAATAGATTCTCCATAAAGAAGTTGTAAGGAAAATAAAAGTTGAAGAACTAAAATAGAAGCTGTGTTTAGGTTTCAAAGTAAAAGACTTGTCTCTTAAAACCATTTGTAAGGGAAACCCCTTATGTGAAGTTAGCAGTAGAATTTTAATGTTTTTTTTTTTCAGTTTATGAAATGGTATCTAAGGTTTTCTGATGTCTTATGTCATTGAAGTGAACTGAACATCTAGTCTTGGACAAGGTTGGAAAGAATTTGTGGGATGAAAGGAATGGCTTCATTTTAATGAACTATTTGCATCTTTTATTTAAGAATGGAAACAGACTTATTCTGAGTATAAAGCTTATTTAAATTGTAAGGAAAGTGGAAGATAGAAATTTGTATAGGTAGGAATATTTGGTGTTTTATTTCTTGTGTGGTTTTTGTGTTGTGTTCCCTCCCCCC
>NW_009932047.1:3574-12924 GCF_000696875.1 Nestor notabilis
CCAAGAAATTGGTATCCTTTAATGATGTTAAAAATTGTTTTTACTTAGATGTTCGGGTAAACGCCATTCCCTATTTAGAATCAGAAAATAAACATGTTATGTGAAGAAACAATGATGCAGCTGAATCCTTTTTCTTGATGCTCACCAGAGGAATTTGGAGCTGCTGATTCTATGGTCATGATTGAGAAGCTGCACGCACAGCAGCGCGTAGCATCATGCAGCTTAATGTGTTCTCCCTTAACTAGACACTGCAGCAGCATTAAAATCTACTTTGTAAAATTCCTTGTTACACAAATCCTTCCTTTTTCTCCTTCTTCCCCAAACTTACTGATGCTTTCCGTGTTTAATAGCCTTTAATTTATTCCTGTTCTGAAATCTCCCACTCCTTCCACAGCATGGTTTGCCTTTTTCATCTGCTTGGGAAACTGAAAGGCAGCTCTGACTCCTCCAGAAAAACCCTTCCTAATATGGAGGAAGAGAAGCTGAAATGTAACTCCCACTTCAGCTTTCAGGCAGGAAAGCATCGGAAAGAGATTTCGTTCTTCGTGTGGAAGTAGGTTACTAAATGAAGAGTCACTTCATACTTTTCTTTCCATTTAAGAGTAGAAGTGGTTTTTGGTTTTATTTCTGTCTCCTGGAGTGTTTTTTATCACCCAGCTATTTGGTGACAGATGTGTGAAGAATATGCCAATAGTTTATTCAGCAGAGCAGCAGGTGCCTCATTGAGAAGAGCTGAGAAGAAAAGTGACATAGCTTTGCATAGCTTCTCTGCATGCCCACAGCTTCCATACTCTGCACAGACAGTCTTGGTACTGAAGGGAGGGCTTGCTGTGGTCATTGCTAATAGGTCAAAAGCTTCTATGTATTTAGTGTGACTTTACCATACCCGTTACTGGCTGACTTGTAGGAAAGCAAAACTTCTATTCAAGAGAGTGCACAAAAGTTTACAAGGTCTTTCAATTCAGAACCAAAAGCAGGTATTCTTCTTTCAGAGGTTTTCTCCTTTTATTATTCATTATGTCCCACTTTACATTCACACTGGGAAAGTAGAGTTAAGATGATGGAAACTGCTGTAGAGGAAAAATGGCAGACTAGACTTTAGCTCCCTTGATGGAAGTGCAGTGCTTTCAATTGCAGAAGATAAGACCACATTGGTACCATGTACTCCAGAAGCTTG
This sequence comes from Nestor notabilis, assembly GCF_000696875.1. NCBI lineage: Eukaryota > Metazoa > Chordata > Aves > Psittaciformes > Psittacidae > Nestor > Nestor notabilis. The sequence continues at coordinate 4,752 of NW_009932047.1, forward strand.
TTCTGGGCTGCTACAAGGTTTCTTAGCATTCAAAATTTCAAGAAAATAAAGTCAGTACCTACCCATCACCCAATCCCAAATGGAAGATTTTTAAGAGAATAGAGGTTTCTGAGCAAAACAATCAGAAAGTTTCCAACACACATATAAGGAGGAAGATGAAAAATGTAGATTTCAAACCTAAATCTGTTGGAATCAGAAATTCACTTGCAGTCCGGAATCTGGAAGTTAGTGGAGTTCTTTTGTTTTGGGGAGGGTTAGAGCATTTATTTTTTTTCAGCAAGTATGGTATGTGCTAGTTGTTATGTGCAGGGTATAAGCATCTTTTTGATGTCTAGTCAATAGAATCTGATGAAACTAATATTTAAAATTTTTGTCTGAAATTATTTGATGCTCAAGAGAACAGCCATAAAACTGTCGTTGATTCCTTTGGCTAAGAAAGGAAGGAATACAGTTTTAATAGTTACTTTAAACTAACTTGGGTGTGACTAAAGGTGTTATCTTGGTTTTGTTTTGGGTTGGGTTTTTTTTTTCCTTCCTTTTCTTTCCTTTCACAGAGCAAACCACAGTCATCCACAAGTGGAAATTACCAGTTGGGTTTTTTTGGGTTTTTTTTTTGGCTTTAGATCTGCTACTTTTACCACGTGACGTTTCTGTGATATGCTTTAGGGAGCAGCCCTTGGCATGGCAGATGATAATTCCTATGGTGATATGTCAGTGCTCAGGGTGCAGTTGAGCCAAAATACTTATTTTCTTAAGATCTAGCATTAATCACAGTTCTTTAGGCTTTTGTTTACAGTTGCTGGTTATAAGCTGTTGTAGCCCTCTAATTTGAGTAAGTTTTTGTTTAATTTCTATTGTGGTGATTCAGCTTTGCCCAAATACAGAACTCTTTAGCAGAAGAGTCCTGCTTCAATCTTTAGTATAATTTTTAATAAGAATATTTCTTCAGTGTTACTTGGATTTTAACATTAACTTCTTAAAAGGTAATTTTGAAGATCTCCTTGATAGTAGTTTTTCATTATAAGGTAAAAGTAAGGAGTGACAACTGGCAAAATGATGCAAAATGACGCAACATGACATTAGTAACCCTGCTGTCTGGCTGCCGTGTTAGAGCATCACCAGAGTTGGTGTTACAAGACATCTAATTTCCTCCATAATAGTGGTCAAATAGCTACATCCATGAACAGTCTACAGTTATACGAACAATCTATCGCAGGTGTTGTACTGTTCTCCATCATCAGCGATGTGTGTGTGGTGGGTTTTTTTGGTTTGTTTTTGTTCAATTTTGCACCTGCTTTCTGCCTTGCTTAATAAATCTCCTGTCTCTGGTAATTTTCCCACAATGATAAAACTAGCTCTAGTGGTCTTGATTGATCTCAGTTGCCTTCCCTGTGGCTTCTAGACATCATTCAAAAGAGCAGCTTGATTTGTTAACTTGCACCAGCCTCAAAATAATTCTAGTTCTCATGAAAAAACGGTATTGCTGTTACTTTTGGGTAGCTAGATGCTGTGTCAGTGCTGAGGAATTCCAGAAGGCCATCACATAACTAAGTGGGCAAAAATGCAGTAAATGAATGTCAGCATAGGTAAACATAGGTTTTCAAACGTAAGTTTTTCCAGTGAGGAAAAAATTACACTAAACCATGCTTGTGTGATGCTGAACTCAGAACTGAGGGTTGCAACTTGGAAAAGAGGCCTTGTGGTTGTCATTACAGTTCTCCAGGATCATTGTCTGTAATGTGGAGCAGCAGCAACCAAAAAAAAAAAGGGCCAGAAAACCATGGGCAGTGCATTTTGGCATCATCAGAAGAGGATACTGAGGAGAAGAAAGAGGTGTCATTTTGTTGGTATTTAATACAGTGGTGTGCCCACCACATTTTGGATACTGGGCACAATTTTTGTGTCTGTATCTTAAGAAGGTGCAGTTTAGGGAGGGTACAGTAAGGGCAACCCTTAGTCCAAGGGGATGATATTGCTGCTTTGTGTGCAGTTGTGTCACTTAAAATGCTTGACTTATAAGATGGGAGGCTAAGAGGGGCATTATGATCAAGGTTTACAAAATCATGAAGTTGGTGGGCAAGATAAATGCAGAAGTCTTGTTGACAGAAACCTTGCAGTACCAGAATTACAGGACACTTGGTGGAACTGGTTGGGAATTGGTTTAAGACAGATTAAAGGAAGTATTTGTTTACATAGCAGGTAGTGAATTTATGCAACTTGCAGCCAGAGGATGTTTTGAAAACAAGCCGTGTAGGCAGGTTCAAAAGAGGATTAGGAGAGTTCATGGTCAGCAGGTAGAGTGTGAAGGGAGTGGAACACGGAACATAGTTTATGGATTCTCTCTAAATCGTACCTTTTCTGCCCTGTTAAGAGATGCATTCTTGACTAGATGAACCATCGGTCTGACCCAGCTGGGCATTTCTTATACTCCTGAACTCTCAGGCTTAGTGGGATCTTTTTATCATTCACTCGAAATCGTATTCTCGTTCACAGCAGGGTTAGATGGGAGGCATGAAGCTTCTGTCTTCTTTTTGTGTATTTTTTATGTTCAGTAAGCTGCACCTCCAAGGGAGACTCTTTTGATATACTTGCTTGAATTCATCACTCTTGCAAACTGAGATGGTATTGCTTCACAGTAAGCTGGAAAAAATGTCATTCTTTCTAGCCAGGAAAAAAATACTGGGAAGTTCATCTGGGAATGTGATTCATCCAGATCACGCTCATAATTTTCCTTTCAGATTACAAGGAGAGAGAGGTTCAGGGTTGTGCTTAGCTATTAGTGATAAGATTTTATTTAGACTTAGCTGCCTTCAGTTTGTAGTGGTAAGCAGGTACACTGCTGTTTATGCAACAGGACTCCAAACACACTTCTTATCACTTCATCAGTGTCACATATTCCTTGGTATTTGGTTATGTCCCAGTGTGCTTTGAGAAATGCAAGTTCTTTGTCCCCTGCCTCATCTCAAAGTTACCAGCAGGGCATATTGATGCAAGTAAGTGGGTGGACCTTGCTGGTTAGTGAGGGTAAAACCCACAGCTAGAAGGCGTTGAATTATGCCTGAAGAATGTGAGTAGCTCTTTTGTTAGAGTCTAGCATAACATATACTATTTTCAAGTAAATGTCCTATTTTAAAATCTTCACAAAGATAACTTCAGTATAGGAGTGGCTTGTAGGGTGGTAACCACTGGGTAACTGGAAAACAGTGAGCCTAGTGCTATTAGTGGTTTTCTTTGTTATATTTTTAGAATTAATTTGGGTGGAAATCATCTAAAAGACAGATTAATAAAGAGAATTTGGAGGTTTTGCATGATGTTAAGACTGGAGAGGCTGCAAGGCTGAAAAATAACAATTTGAACAGACGCTAAAAATGGCATAATAAGAAAAATAGAAAAAACAGTGAGGGCATTCCTTTCAAAAGTGGTGGGGGTTTGTTTTATTTTTAACTTCAGTTTCTTGTAACAGAGAAACAAATGTCCCATTTTAAATGTAATGTTCTACACTATATTTTATTCTGCAGAAAAAAATAATTAATGAAAAGAACTAGGTTATATCTAAATGTGGACACAGTCGAGCTTCATTTTAGTCTAGCTTCAGGCTGCTCTAGAATCTGTCACTGAGAAGGCTGTGCTAGCAATAGTTACTATTCATGTGGATATATCCATCTGAATTTTTCTTTTTGGGGCATAGCTGTCTTGGGAGAACACAGAGTATGAGCCCTCTGAGAGCTTGTCCAGCTTACTTCCTGCCTTCCGTGTCCTCCTCTTCTCTTGGCGCAACTCTGCAGTACAATTTGATAGCTCAAAGACTAAGTTAATCCTAAGCTATATGAAAGTCTTTCCTTGAAAGAGACCGTAAATCTCAGCAGTACACTTCTACTGCTTAGTGTGCAGAAAAAGAGCCTCTGTTTGGGGAAGAATGGGGGTGGGTTGATATATATCTATATATTTTTTTTAAATACTGAATGGAAGTGTATGAAGTAAACTTGCTCAGTAAGTTCAGAACCAACCACACAAAAAGGGAAAAAAACCCAACCAAACCAGCTTTTCTTCTTTGGCCAAGAGAACACTTTCTTATTAAATTACGAAATACATCAAAAATGTCTATATTTACTAATCTGTGAACAGTCTTTAATATTTACAGTTTGAGCCAGCTCTGTACCTTTTTTTGTGTTAGGATTTTGGTTGATTTGGTTCCAGTCATGGCATGCAACAGGGAAAATCAAACGTCTTCAGAAAGCTTCCTTTGCTTTTTTTTTTGTCCCTTTATAGGATGCACCTGCCTGAGTGACCTTGGAAAAATTGACTTTCCCCACTTTCTTACCATATTATTGCTCTAGTGATGGGGAAAGAGGAGGAGGAGGAGGATGTGGATTGTTTTGCCACTTCTTTTTGCTCCATGGAAGTTGTTTGCTGTGAAGAGTGAAAGATGTGAGGGGGGAGTTAAGTCTCCTCAAATCTGTTTGGTTTTTTTTGTGGAAGGCCACAGTATGAAACTCATTAGATTGCTTTGCTGGTCAGTTGGTAGCCCTACCACTCCTTGAAGCATTATGTTGCTACAACTTGGTCTATGCAGCAACAGCATCCTGGCGACATCAGACCAACCTCTGAGGGTAACTTGGAGCCCATCTCTGTAGCATAGGGAATTGTGCAAAGGCCCACCTAATCCCACCTATTGCATGCAAGTCCTTAGGTATGACTGTCAACATCTTTTGATCAAGGGGAGCTGAAAGTATGTGTCTGACTATGCTGAGAGAGCATTTAACAAATACAGCATAAGAGGAGGTGCAAGATGCTGAGATTCAATTTGTGGCTAAGTAAAGCTCTAAAAGTGTGTACCAGCAGTGGTGAATTCAGGGCTCTCAACAGCCATTCTAGTGGCCTTGCTGTTTAAAGTGTAGGTGTTATAATTCTTGTGCTCACAGATGCTTACAGATAATATTACAGCCTGATCATTGCTGAAGGAAGAGCTAGGGCTCTCAGCCTGGAAAACTGTAGCAACTTTATTCAGGTTCTCTGTTTCTATGGAAGCTGTCCATCCCATCCTGCCCCACCTCCCATATTTGTAGAGCAGAAATTGAAATCCAATCCAACTTCCTAATAGATATGTGTTCATATTGGCAGCTGGATTTGAAGTTTCGCTTGGTTATTTAGCTTTGAGAGGTTGGCAAAAGCAGTACAAAATACTCTTCTCTAATAATGAGGTAACTGACTGTAACATAGCATGTTGGGAAGGCTTCTTGGGCAGCTGCATCCTACAAGCAGCTAGAGCAGCATAGGAGAGGGGATGAAAAACATGCAGCTCCAAAACAGCCAGAAAGAGGGGACAGGCAGAACTACCATCCCCAGCTGCTGCTGAAGGCTGCAGTACATTACCACGAACAGAAAAGATGCAGCTTGGTGGTATTGAATGTTGAAGGAGCCTATTTCAAAGGGAGAAAACCATCTGATAAGCTGGCAAATAAGCTGCATTCTGAGTTCTGGCTGGGGCAGGGATGGCAGCCTGTCTCTTGCACTTGAGGTTAGAATGGAGGAATTATTTTAATAAAAAGTTGAAGTGCTGTAGGCTACGAGCCTCTGTCTGCAGGCTGGATCCCTGTCCTCTCCCTATTGCATGTTACTTGTGCTGCAGAACATCAAACATCGTGGTATTCCTATGGCAGCCTCACTAATCCAGCTGCCACAGTTAAGAGTGACTGTAGCCTAGTCACATGTAGAGATTACTGAAGCTACTAGCTAATTAATGTCTTGCTGCTGATACATTGCATGGTCACATTGTCATCACTGAAATTCTGAGAGCAGGAAATTCCTTCTGTTATTCTTGCAGTAATATGTGGAGTAGCCACATAATCTCTTCAGTCTCTCTGTTCCTACAAATCACAGGGTGCGTGATAGCCCTTTCCTGGGTGTTCTGCAATAACATATTCATTATGAGAAGGCTGAAGTCTTGTTGTATAGCTTCAAACATAACTTTTAACACCTCCTTGGAAGTTATCTCAAACTGTGAGATTTGTGGCTTTTTATATTTAGCTCTCAAATTGTCTTCTATAATTGGCATTTAGACTAGTTGCAGAAGGGTAGCTGGCTCCCCATGAAATGCACTTGCATTTCATGTTACTGGAAAATACACATCTGCTTTTTGTCACCTCAAAATCTGCTTTGCAAGGTAAGATTCACTGGCAGAAGTCTTTCATTTACTTCCTTTATTTCCTTAGTTTAGTGAGAATGAGATCAGGCTCCCCCTGCATCTTCTTGGCTACACACTTGTCTTTACACCTCACCCCCCTGGTGGTGCTCAGTTTGGCTTCTAACTTTAGCTTCACATAAACAGCCAGCAGTGAAACCTAGAGGTATTGGTTTTCATCAAGGCCCTGCTGAAAGAGGCTCACACAGCTGTGCTGCAGAGTACACCCTTACGCTGTGCTGTGGTGGCGTGTTGACTTGATGTAGTCTTTTCCCCAACATATCGTATCTTCTAATTATAGAAGAAAGCAATGTAATTACAGAGCTGCTTGGCTTTGACTTTTTAAGAAAAATGAAAATATCTGTGATGTTATGATGTTTAACTGTTTAACATCTAGTTTAACTAGATGTGAACAACAAGTAGTTTAACAACTATTACGATACTTGTTCTCAATGCCTTGTTTTTGGGTGATATGGAAAGAAAAATTAAGTTGAATTCCTTCAAAACAGCCTGTGAATGGTGTGAAAACAAAATACAGTGAAAGTCAGAAGTTTCCATTTTTTGTTTTTTTACTTTTCTTCCCAATAGATGTTTTTTTTATTAACTTGCTGTTAGGTTGCAGTACCTCCAGGTTTGTTGTACTCTTTCCAAAATTACAAAAGTAGATGCATCTAGAATGATGGTTACCAACTGATGTGCAGGGACATGCAGAAGAGCCAGCAGGCTGTTAGATATGCTTTGAAATCTGAAGTAATTACAGCTGTCTCTCTGAAGTGCTGCTTTCAGTTTATAAGCACACTTAATGGAGGGATATTGGCAAATGAGGGTAGGGATATCATGGAACTATTAATGGATGCAAGAGAACACTGGTAAGAAGCACTACTCAAGAAAGTTAAGATACATGGGTGTCAGGTACTTAACTAGTGTGAATCTTACTTGATGCTGTGTTTCATAGTGACAGGTACTCATGTTGTTTATTCTTAGTATAACTGAGAGCTCTCACTTCATGCAAATGTTGGCATGTTTGTGGTTAACTAGAAATATTGCAGCATAATGATCATATTAGTGACATGATGCTCTTGTTCTTTATTATATGTGGTTACTATAAATATCTTGATGTACATGAAACAGAACACCAACTTTTCACTTAAAAAAATAGAATCTCCATATCATGATTATGGACTGTACTAGAAAACCTTTATACTATGGGATTCTAGTATTGGTGTAATTCTTCCTTTGGAAGGGCTTATCTGGCTTAGTTGCACTCCATTCATGTGCTCTTTATTGAGTTGTAGTGTAGAAATAAAAGTTAGTGCATACCAAAACATACAGGAGGTGCAGCAAGGTTTCTGAATATGATTTGCTCTGGCTGCTGTGCGATGATTAGTATGTCTGGATGTTTACCAGCTGCTGAAGTGTGCACACAAGCACATGTGCACACCCCCGCAGTTTAACTCACTCGTGTAGCCTAGGGCTTAGTGCTTGTCTTGTGGGTGGAAGCTGAGAATCTGCTTTTTCCAAAAGAAAGGTGTACCTGAAATGATGGGAGAAAAATGTGAAGCAGGGGACTTGTTAGAGTTGTTGTCCTGCGCTGTGACTAGAACGTGTTTAGTAATGGCCTTTCAAATTATGAGTGTTTTTCAAAAAAGGGTAATATAATTAAAAACTAAGTAATCCATTCCAATAGTTTTGACTTTCCACCACCCAACTGGTAAGCTTAACACACAAGTAGCCGCTGCACAAGGAGCTGCACATTGTAGAGTACAGTTAGCTTCCTGAGCTGGAAAGGGTCCCAATCTACAGAAGGTGAAGAGGGGCTGGCAGGGCCTCTCTACTGTAACTTAATCCAAAGAACAGATAAATTCTTTTCAAAGTCAAAGCAAGTAATGAGTTCTGTCCTGGTACACCAGTGTTATACTGACTTATAAATGGTTGCTGTCTTACAGGCTGTTGTCTTTACAGCCTGTAAGATGGAAGGGCTTTAATTCATAT
>NW_009932048.1:0-1572 GCF_000696875.1 Nestor notabilis
TCCTTTCCAACCCTAACTTTCTATGATTCTAAGTTTGCAAATGATGCAAAACTGGAAGGAGTGGTTGATACGCCAAATGGTTGTGCTGCCATTCAGAGGGTTGGCGGGCTAGACAGCCTTGAGGAATGGCAGCCAGGAACCTCATGAAATACAAGGGAAAGCGAGAAGCTCTGCATCGAGGGAGGAATAACCTCACGCACCACTACAAGCTGGGAGCTGACTGGCTTAAAAGCAGCTTTACAGAAAAGGACCTGGGGTCCTGGTGGACAACAAGCTGAAGCTGTTAGTGCTGTGTCCTTACAGTCAAGAAGGGCAATGATACCTTGGTTGTGTTAAAAGCAACAATGCCAGAAGATCAAGGGAGAAGATCCTTCTCCTTGGCTCAGCTGTGGTGTGCCCCCATCTGAGGTGGTGTCCTATGCAAGGCAGACACGAATGTACATGAAGGGCCACTAAGACGATTAAGGGCTTGAAGCATCTGTCATACAAGGAGAAGAGAGAGATGAAGGCTTAACAGGGAATCCTATAAATATTGGATGAAGGAGTACAAATAAAGTGGAGCCAGGCTTCTCTTAATGGTGCAGGAGCTGATGGGCACAGAAGGAAGGGTGCCCAGTGATAGGAAAGGAGTCAATGGACACAAAGTAAAATACAGGAAATTACACTTAAATATCAGATTTTTCTTTATTTGTTTATTTATTTAATGTGAGGATGCTCAAGCACTGGAAAATATTATGCACAGAGGTTTTAGAATCTTCATCCTTGAAGATATTCAAAATTTAACTGTACATGATCCTGGGCAGCCCGCTCCAGCTGGTCCTGCTTTGAGCAGTAGTTGGCTTAGACAGTCTCTAAAGATCCCTTCCAAACTCAACCATTTGGTGATTTTTGATGTAGGAATTGTAAAACTTCCAGTTAAAATAGTTGTGACAGAATAATTACAGTTTCAAAGACAGTTAGTATTGCATAGTTAACAAGATATTAAAAAAATAAGATACTTGATTTTTTTTTTTTTAATTTCTTTAACTGAGTTTGTAAATATAAGCATGCTTCCATTCTCTGCTGTAGTTTAAGTGGGACCATTCATATGTTTGGCTTTTCTTATGTTTCTTATTGTGACTTCATTACAATTCATTTTAGGCCCTTGGAAAGCTTCAGAGAGCATGGAGCCAATTTACAGTTGCCATTTGCGTTGATCCAAAATGCCATGCTGCGTACGCTGGATGAGCTTCAGTCTGTCTTCAAAGTGGTGAAACTTTTGCTGCATTTCAAGATACAAATACTGCAGTGAAGGTAGATGTTAGCTTAAATGAACCTGTTGCTATGAAGCTAGCCAATACTGTACATTAATAGTTGCCAATTTGGATTAGAAGGTGCAATTAATTTTGTTTTTAAGTAAATGTATTTTTGAAAGCCAGAATAAATTACTGTAGAAATGTAAATTTTCTCTGAGTAAAAATGCATCTACATTTTCCTTTCAGCTCACTACCACAGCTGCACTGCTAACAAATAGAGATGTCATCAATCAGTTAATGGGATATCTGCCTGTCGTGGTTTAAGCCCAGCCGGCAA
>NW_009932049.1:0-23308 GCF_000696875.1 Nestor notabilis
AACTATTCTATGATTCTATGATTCTATGTGGCATCACTCCAGCCATCCAACACACCATGTCCTCCTAACTCATATTTTCAATACTATTGAGAAAGCTGCCCTGATGACTTTTTAAAACAAAGTTAAAGACTTTAGCCAAAGCTAAGCCTGCCTTGCTGCTACACACCTCACAGCACAATCTCATTTGGCTCAGGCCAAATCCAAACATCTATTCCATTGAATCAGCAAGAAACCTGTTTTGTGAGTTGTTTCTCACACTTAATTTCTTTCCTAGCAACTTCTCTTTTGCACGTGGGCCCATGAAAATATGCACTATTTGTCCACATGGAGCTTATTGTTGAAACGACTTAAATTTGATCTGAGCTGTTTTAGACTACCCAAGATAGTAAATACCTGGCACCTTGAGAAAGAAGTTAATGACAGAGAAGATACAGTAGAGGTAGTAGTGTTAGACCATAATGCCATCACCCAGAACTGGAAGATACATAATTTATCACCAAAAAATCAGGATAATTCCTTTTGGCCTTCTATAATGCTGAGATGTCAAGTTGTGCAAATGCTCTGCACTGAGCCTGGCCTCAGACAGCCATTATTATCCCCAGAGACAGACAGGAAATCAGGAAACACAAAGCACAAGAGGGTTGGCCAGTGGGCACAAAGAAGTCTGTGAAAGAATTCGGACTCTGGCCCAGATTTCTCAGATTTTGCCATCCTGTTTTAAGGAACTCGAGCAATGACTGAGGTGCCTCCTTTTACAAAATACATATCCAGATTTGAGTGGTTTGGAAATATATTCACTGCATGTAGTAGGTTCCCTGTGTGTTCTGTGTAGCCAAAGTGAGGAGACTCCCTCACAGCCTCATTAAATGCTAAGCACACAGTAATTAATATAACCTCCACATTAAGTATGAGTCATGTACCAGGGAGACTGTAGAAACATGGTCTTGTGTTTTGTCTCCCGAAGTCAAATGATTAACAATGATTTCAGGCAAAGGAGGTAGCAGAGAGTCTTTCTAAGTCAGAAGATGTGGACAGCAGTTCTGCAGAGGGAACAGCTTCCAGCAAGCTGAAACTCCGTGCAAAGCCTGAGGGTGTCCATGAAGCAGGTGCCAGTTGCTGTGATGCTGCACCATCATATACAAAAGCATATACAAAAGTTAGCAAATGCTCTAATGAAAAGCATTTCATAGGGTAGTGCTAAACCACATTGTATCTTCTTCCGCCAACAGAGGGGGGTGTGAGGTGACTCCCTTGGGTCAATGAATTGTACCAACTAAGTACAAAGTGTGAGAGTTAGAATGGAAGCATAAAAAAAAAAACAACCAACCCCCAAAAGAGGATTAAAGCCTTTCTGAGAAGAGAGTTTATCTGCTTCTGCCTCTCCTTTCCTGCTCAGCTCAGGTACCTGTCAGAATACTCTGACGTCTGCCCATGTCTAGTTTAAAGCCACATGACCTGAATTCAGATTAAACAGTAAAGAAAAAAACCCACTTCCCAGAATATATATAGTGTTTATTTAGGCCAGGCCAGCTTGGATGAAAGTGCAAAATCAATCAAAGCCTAAAAGGAAGCTGGCAAACTGTCAGTGCCTCAGCACATCCTAGCTGTGCTTCCTCCATGAGGACAGCAGGGCTGAGAACTTCTTAGTGTTTCTGACACATATAACAAAGGTTTCTATAATAACAAGATGAGATAGGGTGATACACAGCCCTTCATTAGTGACTGCACACCAAAGATGTCATTTTGATGACTTGTTTGGGCAGGAGTGGTAGTGGCCGGGTGATAGATTATTCTCTCTTTCTCCTGCCACAATGACATCTGCTTTATTCACAGATCAGCCACCAGTTGCTACAACAACGCCAGTGGGCTTTAGAAAATGTTGTTGAGCTGCTGAGAGAATCTTGGCTACTCATTAGCAAAATGTTAACTATGCAAAAGCGAATAGCCTTTGGTTTTGTTGTAGGAAAGAAGTCAATGCTCCCCAATAAGTAAGAATGTCAAAAAGAATTTACATTCAAAAAGTAGAGAAGAGGTTTAACCCATGATATCACCATGATTCAAAAATCCCCCTGGAATTTATTAGTGAGACATTAGGCCTGAAGAATAGAGAAAATAAATAACGAGTTTGAAAAAGAAAGGACAAATACACTTTCCTGTGAGCAGCTTGTTGTCTGCAGCATTTTAACACGCCTGTTGCCCCCTCACTTTTCCTGTTCTTTGTCTTAGATTTTTACACAGTAATCCTTTGCTAATAGGGTTTTATTTATTTATTTTTATTTCTTTACTTCCCACTTAGCACTTTGAGGGGACACTGGGTGCTGTTAAATCATGCGAGGAAACCGATTTGGCTGCCAGTAAAGGCCCTTGCTCCCACTTCACTAGAAGGAGAGAGAACCTCACACTCCAACATATTCCTTAGAAAGTCAATTATAGGAAAGCATTTGCAGGCATTTATAGGAGGAATAGCTTTGTCCTGCAGCCAAGGAAGGCAGCATTGGAGAGCCAAACAGGGCAGGCCATGCCTGAGGGAACAGGAGCAACGCTGGGGGCAGGTGGATGTCCCCCTGGCAAGTTTACTGTGGATAGCACAGTGAAGACATGGTCAAAAGCACTGAAATTTATAGCTGCTGCAGTATCTGCTTTGGGGAAGAAGCATCCAATTGTTTAGAGTGAAATTCCTCCAATTTCTAGGAAAGTGCTGCTTGTCGTCTCCCAAGTGACTCCTGTTGCGCTGCCTGCCACTTACGGTGGTGTTAATGTATGTTGGACAGCATCTAGCCCCGTGAGAGGTTTCCCCAGCTCCCAGTCCCTTCTCTCCTTTGAAATACAATGGGTCTATCTGTCTTGGTCACAGTTTTTCATCCATCTCAAAGTTCAGTGAATATAATTCTTAATTTGTTTTCCAAATGACTCAAACAATTTTCTTCCCTTTGTCTCCCCAGCACGATCAGATCGATTTTACAATGTGTTGTACTTCAAATTTAACTTCATTAAATGTTTATAACATTAAAAGACTAATGACATAAGCCTTGTCTGTGGTATTTATAGGCTTTATGAAGAGACTAAAGAACTGAAAGGACTGAAGTTCAGGTTAATTCTTTGAGAACTAATTTCAACATCTATTCTTACCTGTAAAGCACAGACTACTCCTCCTTCAGCACTGCCACATTAATTTAACTGCAAGTTTATCAACCACATTTACCGTTGAAATTTGAAATCTAAGCCCAGCCCACAATCGATCATAGGTGTATTGTTTGTCTGTCACAGAAAATAGGTCCCAAATGTTAATCTAATGATCTAGTTACACCACCAAGATCAAGAGATTTTAAGCTAAAGATTACTGGGAGAATATATGTGGAAAATGGTCAGTAGCCTTTTTTTGTCCATTCTAAACACTTCTTGGAGTCCCCTCGCCAAGAGGTTGGTTGTATGCACTGGGTTGTATGTACTGAGTTGTATGAACCCCCAGTTTGACTATTTTTAATGGAGATTTCCATGTTATGACTGCAAACCCATATTTGTAAATGAAGAGTACCCCTGTATTTTGCTGCTCACCACCCCCCTGTCCAACTACCACAAGTCTGGTTTTCCTCCCCAGTCCTGAGCTTTCTGCTTCTTCCAGAGATTCTTTCTAAAGCTGCTGACCTTCAGTCCGTGGGAATTAAAGAGAGATCATGAATGCTAGTGCTAATGCTGAATATGCACTATTTGAATTATATTCCGATGCAGTGTTAATTTTCAAGGGAGTACAAGTGGGAAGTGGTTTGGTTTGGGTTTTTTTGGTTGGGGAGGTTGGCTTTTTGTTTTGTTTTAGTTCACAGTATAATCAGAGCTTCAGAAGTGCCAGTGGAAAACTGTTCAGAAACTGACGGCTGCAGGAAGCTACACCTGATGCCTGCTCTGAGCACTGCCTGTCCCTGCTGCCCAGGGATGGCTCTCCTGAAGCATGAGAGGAGACACACCTCCAGCACTGCTGTGATAAGCACTACAGAGAGTAAAACAGGCAAACTGGTGTGTAACAGGTGACTCATGGATCACTTGAAGCTTTTCAACGTGTTGGATCATACAACTGGCTAGCACTACTACTACCTGACAGGAGGATGGAGCCAGGAGGGGGCTGGTCTCTGCTCCCAAGGAACAATGGATGGGACAGGAGGAAACACCTGAAGCTGCACCAGGGGAGGTTTAGATGGAGCTGAGGAACAATTCCTTCCCCAAAGGGTGCTCAGGCATCGGAACAGTCTGCCCAGGGCAGTGCTGGAGTCACCATCCCTGCGAGTGTGCACGCCCCATGTAGCCGAGGCCTCAGTGCCATGGGTTAGTGGTGGCCTTGGCAGTGCTGGGGAACAGTTGGACTTGATCTGAAAGGTCTTTTCCAACCTGGTTGATTATATGATTCTATGGTTCTATACCTTCCCAACTTTACCCAGGAATACCAGCAGAGATTTTAGTGTAACTGAGCGGTAGATTAAATGCAGAATTCACATAGATCTGGAATGAGCATATGGGAGTCCATGCTGTTCTTCTGTACTTATGTGGTTTGAGATTGAATTGAGCAGCTCAGCACAGCTACCCAGTGCACCAGCGATTCACTTGGGGTTTCATCTTTCCAGAGGCTAAAGTTCACTCTCAACTTTAAAGTAAGAACACAGCACAAAAGGTAATTTTTAAAAGGAGTCTGTGTATCACAGGTACAGCAAAGGGAAAAGCAGAATTCCCAGCATCGTTGTCATGGCTACAGACTGAAATCTGTCTTCCACACGTACGGCGTAATGTGGGGAAAGTCCAAAGAGCATCCTTAAAACACCAACCCCTGCCTGGAGCCCAGAGTCTGCAGGGGGAAGTGGTGGCTCAGCCGCGGAAGCAGCGCTGGTGGGGGCCAACCTCCCCCCCGCCCCCAGCAACAGCTACTCTTGGAGCTGTCCCTGTGTGTATGTGCAGTACTGGCAAAGAGGGCAGCTTCCCCCACAACTCTCCAGGTAAAGGCCAGCACACATCCCTGTGCCCTATGGACTGCCAATTTCAGCTAATTATACACTAGGAACCTTATTTCCTGAAGATGTATATTGCTCTACCAAGAGGGATGGATAACATCTTCATCTGCCAGAAACAGGATTGCTTTTGACAGAGTTATCTTTACAAACATAAAATTTATCACTGTTTTTTTCTAAGATAGCACCTGTGTACACCTGGAACAAGACATTTGCTAATGATTTATGTCAGACAGTAACAACGGCTGGTTTTGCTGGAGCTCTGCCATAACTTAGTGTCTGCTACTCTGCCCTACTGGGTCAAGACAACACATCAGTCAAGTAAATCACTTAAGTAAATTATTGAGAACTTAAATTGACTTTTTCTACGTAATATGTAATTACTTCCTTGAACCAACATTCCCTTACATCACCGATCTAAAAAGCTTTCTATTTATTTTTTAACTGAATATTGATTGAATTTAAATTACAGCCAGCATGTACTATTTATCTGAAGTTCAGATTCTAGGGAACAAACTTTCCAACAGCTTTGTCAGCCTTGCAGCTCCTTGCCACCCACAGTCCCACATCACTCAGCACTGCCAGCCTCATAGCTGCAATTTGCCCATCACATTCACAACCCAAGAACAAGCCTGATGCATCTGCCGAAACCAACCGTGACAAGGCGCTTGGGCTGAAATTGCTGGGAGACCAAAGATGCTGAAGGTAGTGCAGCACCACGGGGAAGGATGAAAGGCAAGTTTGCAACATCAAGTTCTCACCAACATGTTGTGAAGCAATGTAGATTTTTGCTGTAGCCAGTGAGACAGTAAAAGCCCAGAACCAAGAACTACAAGTGTAAAATCTCCATGGGGCCTACAGAGATTGAGAATTCTACAAGGCTGTATCAACCTCTGAAAACACTGATACTCCTATCACAAGCCTAGAAGAAAAACCAAATATGCAGAGATTTCTCATGTCATTCAGAAAGACAGCAAGAGAGATTTTAACAGATCATATTCTGCTCCTGAGCTCTTGCTCTTTCTTCTAACACAGCATGCACATACACAGCATTGCAATAGTGTCAGAGCCCAGCAGCCCTGAGCTGGGGAAACCTGGCCAGGTCAGCACTGATTCCTGACCCCTCATCTGTAGTGTGCAGTTCAGTTAATAGGGTGTGGGCCTGTAGCACTGGAATCAGCTCAAATGGTAGGAAAAAGACCCTCTGAGTGCAAACACCCTTGGTGTCTGATAGTTGTCATGTCTGTCTCCAATCATCCCCCCCAAAACTCCTTCAAAAACCTATAAAATTGATAGAGTATTTTGTGAAGTATTTTTCTTTCTTGAAGAGATGATCAAAGGGAAACAAGTACCCATGATTTTTCAAAAGTGTCTGCATGCAAGTTTGATGGGGAAGAGGCAGGAAGAAGAGTTGGGACTCAAAGAGGGAGGTTTTCCTTCAAGGTGCGAGAGTGTCCCAGTGAAACCTCTCATACACAGATCAGGTGCCCTATGCTGCTTTGGGAAGAAGTAAAAAGCCTCTTAAACCTAAGTTTGAAACCGTGGTAAAGTAACCCTGGGCTGCAAAGTATGTCTGGCTTTAGAAAAGGCCAAAGAGGAGCTGCTGCTCCTAGCAAGGGCCAGCAGGAGACCACATCTGTCAGGGTGCAATGTTTAATATCCCTTAGTCAGAACTGTTTCCGGTTAAAATTGGCAGAAGTGGGGAATATAATTCTCTCAGTATTTTATTAGTGAGATGGGAAGTTAATGGGAAAGGGCAGCTAAAAGTACTTCTGCTAAGGCTAGAAAATACATTAAAGTCAGTGCTGTCACGGATTACACCCAAGGTCACAGGATTCAGTCACAGGAATTGATTACTGATATTTACAACTCAACAAATTGCTTTAAGCAAGGGTGACATCACGATCCACACTGTTTACCAGAGGAACTACATATAGTGAGGCTGTAAAGTAGCTCACCAGTCCATGATAGGTTAATGTAGCTGGTGCGATGCTCAGCTGGAATGAGTAGACTTCCACTCTCCCTGTCTAATGTTCTGTATGAAGCTGCAACTGGCTGAACCAAGGGAAGCAAGAAGGGTTGTGTTAGTTGAGTTTACGCATTCCTGAGCGCTCTGCCGACTAACATCTACAGCAGTCCCTTTCATTCAAATGTGAGATTAGAGAAAGCTGCTTTCTGTTTAATGCATTTACTCCTATTTTAATTAAGAATCATTTCAAAAAGCAAGGTCCTACTTGTATCTCTTGCAACAGCTTGAAGTGAATCCCCTGAGCGCATCAGCAGACAGAACAGAGTGCTGTGGCCTGGTCAGTTCGAGCCTGCATCCTGAGAAGTTCTTGCTAGCAGACCGTCATGGACACTTGAACTGAATCTTTGTTTCTTAGTTTTAACTGAGTGGAACATGTCAGTGCAGACAGACACCAGGGAAACCTAACTCAGGAGCCATTTCAGAGCTGACGAAGGTCAATGAAGACAAGCAGCTGGAGGAGAAAACTCCCCACCTGCCCTGATGGGGGTAAGCAATAGCATAGTTCCATTGAAATCTGGAGGTAGGAGCACTCCCAATCCCTGCAGACAGCAGGGAGAGGTGCAGGCTTTGGCTCAGAGTGCCAGCCCAGCCTGATGGCCAAGGGAGCGCTCGCTCCTCTAATGCCAGCGTGTGCTCCATCTCACGCTCTCCATTGTCCCTGGTGCCGTGCAGCTCCTCTGCAGGGCAAGCCATGATCTGTGCCCCTAAGCTGCACTGAGCTCCCAGGGGTAAGAGCTCCTCAAGCCCCAACCTTCTTCCTCAGTAGTGCACAGATTTCTGCTCTAAAGAGGGCAGGTATTTGATTGCCAAAGGAGGCAAATCCCCTTTTGTGCGATACGTGCTTCAAGATGCTTGTGGACTTTGACCAACTGCTTTGTACAATTAGACTTTTTCTCCTCCCAGTTGAAGTCTGTCATTTTCTAGTGCATTGCATTACATAGTAAATTGAATGTGGGTTTGCTGGTTGGTTGTTTTTTTTTGCTAACCTTTACGAATCCTCTTGAGTGATCTGTGGATGGGATCAGCAAACAAATTTTGTTCTAGCTCTCCAAAACCTCACACATGAATTGATTTCAGTAGGACACATTAAGTGAATGATGGATCTCTGCCAAAAGGGCATGTAGGATTTTGCAAGGGGGAGGGGAAGAAGAAGGAGACTTATGCTTTCTCCCTTTTTTCTCCTCCTTAGCCAGTCTTCCTAAGAAAGGGCAAAGGCACTTAAATTCATTGTTCTCAAAGTAAATTGCTTTTCTCTTCTACTCTCTCAGAAGTCCTTTTTCTTCTGGGTTTATCCTGTTGTTGCCTTCCTCATCCTTACAGCAAAATGAGGCGTGCTGTCTGCTCACTGCCAGAGCCACAGCCATGGTAATGCTGCTCCGCCGCGGTGCTGGCTCCATGTGGGCTCTGCTCCCGCGGCTGCCCCAGCACTGCCAGCACTCCGTTTGCTTCCCAAGGCTCAGCTGACAGCTTCCCAAGCACATGGAGGCTGGCAAGACGAGTGGGGCTGTTGTAATAGGTGACAGGAAGATCACAAGCTTGAGGGAGCTTGTTCCTCGCTGTTCACAGCTCTCCTGAGAAGTTTCAGAGGCCGTGGTTATGGCCCTGCTCTGTATTCTGCGCCAGAGCTTCTGATGCTAATTTGTTGGCACTGCCAACTCCCACTGCAAGCGATAGATCCCATGACCTTCTTCAGTTACAGATAACACAAACTACATTTATATTTAAGTGCCATATTGGTTAACCTTGGTGGCTCCCAATACTTTTCTTTGACTCGATTTCTATCATTAATAAAGGGTTTTGTTACAAAGGCACCTTGGAGTTCCTCACAGGGAAATCTAGCCAACAAGCTCTTTCTTGTGAGTGGTTTTCTGCACTGAGCTTCTGTTTTAGCCAGGTCGTGCATTACAAATGCTCTGAAACACCAGAAGCAACGAAGACATGAACACCGCATTAGGACAGGTATTCTGGCACAATGCAGATGCGCTCTGTAGTAACTATTATTGCTGCTATCGCTTTCAAATCCTCTGAATCACCACATAACATCTAGTCTGGCTCACCACATCCAGTGGGACTATTGGATAAATAAGGAGCATTAAAAAGCAAATGGGACTGGGGGCATGATTTTAGTCTTTGAGAACATGAGACACAGCTACTTTGCAAAGAAAAGCTGTCAAACCCACCTCTTGTGTTTTGGGGGAGCTGAGTTGTGTTTTGCAGTCAGAGTCCAATTTTCTCACACACATATACACACGTTTCAACAGTCAGTGCCTGACACAGGAAACCTTTGCCACAGCCCTTGAAAACTCATTGCTGTCAATCATTAGCATGACCACGCTGGCCGCTCCTCCCTGCATTAGTGAAGCATGTAGCAGCTTTCTGCAAGAACACCCTAGGAACCCACATTGTGGAGCAGTAACCAGCGACCACGGGTCAGGAAGCACATTACATATGCATTCCTTTTGTCCTGCTCCGAGGGGAGCATGAATGCCCAGTGATGCCCGAGCTCCCCCGAGACCTGTCCCAGGGGGCGACAGCCAGCACTTCAGCTCCTGGGAAAGGCTGAAGACCAAACTGCCTGAGATTCTAGAAGCACCAATAGAGCCAACACAGAGATAGAACTCCCATTCTTTCTGGAAAGACGTGGACTCTTTGAGCTTTGGAGCTCTTCCACTCT
This sequence comes from Nestor notabilis, assembly GCF_000696875.1. Taxonomy (NCBI): domain Eukaryota; kingdom Metazoa; phylum Chordata; class Aves; order Psittaciformes; family Psittacidae; genus Nestor; species Nestor notabilis. Next base: position 9,695 of record NW_009932049.1, read on the forward strand.
TACAGCCAATGCACTTCATTCCATTGAAGAATCTATCTATCTATCTATCTATTTTGTTTTTCTTACTGAATGAAATCTGGGGTTTTTGTTTGGTTTTTTTTTTTTGTTTGTTTGTTGGTTTTTTTATATTAAGCTAATCAAATAATAAGGGAACAATAAGGGTGCAGAGTGCCAGTTACCAGAAAGAAAGCCCTGTCCCTTTAGTGTATATTAATAAGGTGCAGAACTACATATAGCAGACTTTCTTCTGGATTGTGGACACTTGGATGACCAAACCCTGCAATACTTTCCACTGCAAAAACCTAGGACACACCATTCTTCAGTACTAATCCCGAAAGCTTATTTTCTATTATCCAAAGCAGATCTACAGTACACCATTTTCACAAGAAAAAGCAGAATTTCTTCATCTCCTCTTCTTCCCAGCACCAGAGTAGTGACTTTCTTTCAACTGGAGCAAGGCAGCCACCATAGGCTGTACACAGTGCTTCTGCTTCAGCCCTAGATGTGAAACTGCATGAAGAGGTTAATCCTTGTGAGTTGTGCTGTCATTGACATTTCAATCAACATTTTCCATAGATATTTGCTCAGAAATGGTACTCTCAAGAGCAAAACTGGTAGTGTCCATGAAGTGTACTTCTGACCTGAGCTTTGTACTCACATGGCTTCGAAGGAGGGTTGGTTTCAAGCCAAAGCAAAAGTCAAAATAGAGTTACACAGATTTTTCTGCTTCTCAGGACATTCAATACCAGAACAAAATATTCAGTAACTATTAAATTTTACTTCATAGATCTATATCATGATAGATAAACAAGTCCTATATAATTTACCTTGTTTAAAGACCCATAGAAGATTCTAACAAGTAAAAAACTATTGAAAGGAAGCTTCTTGCTCTGAAAAGTAGAGAGCAAAATGAATGGATGCCAGTCCATGCAGACAGACTTCGTGTACAACTGTGATTCTGATCTATTCCCTTCTATTCTCCATCCAGTACCTCTGTTTTTCATGCACTAGTTCCTCTCCTTTTAATCTTAAAGGAATAAGCTTGCTTAAAGGAGACAATTTATTACGAGAATTTCTACAACATGTGTAATTGTTCCTATGCATCTCAAGTAAAGAAATCCTACAACTTCACTACGTCATAGTAAGTCTAAACATCCAAGTATCTTTTAGGTCTTTCAATGAGGACATGACATATCTAGAACAACATTTAAACTCACACAGCAACGCACCTACACTGCAGCATAGACACTTTAAATAAGCGATTGTCCTGGAAAAGGTTTTTCTCCTTTTTGTATTTCCTGGAAATATTTACCATCAGCTCAATATAGTTCAGGAAATCATTCTGATTTTAATCATTCATGCTAGTTCAGGTCATGCTGCCAGTAAATAAGGCACATGGGTGCAGTAAGACCCAGGTGAGGTGAAGTCTATCTTCAGTCCTATGCTACAGCACACAGGGAAGTGCAGAATTGTGGCAGTTTATGAGTGCAGGAACTATCCACTGTGGGTGACATGTCCAACTCACTTTCCCTTTTCTCCCAGTCACTAAAGGTTGACAAGCAGGATACAGAAACCAGTAAGATAGAGAGGTCTTCAAAACTGACTATTAGACAATAGAAAATCAGAGGGTCTTCCAAAATACTCAGTGCCAAGTGCCACTCCATTTCCAGACCACAGCAAAGAGAGAGAAAATGAGAGGGGCTGAGAGGGATCTGCTAGCTTCCATGAACTGCATGCAGCACAAGATGCGTCCGATGGCAGCTCACTCAGTTATGTGGTGTAGATAATGTCAATAGCCTTTGTATTTGATGCAGCTGCAAAGCCATATTGCAACTATGTGCTGTTGTGAAGCAATCCTGTAGCTACTGGCCCCTTGCCTTGGCATTCGTAATTCCTGTCAGACCCAACACCTCCTCTCCTGTGCACATTCTCCACCTTCTTGAATGCCAAAACACCTTGAATTCTTTCTAGACTAGCTCCACGTCCTTTCCATAGCAGCCTCAGTATGAAAGGGACCTTCTTGGGATTGATATTAGTAGCATACTATTTTGAGGTAATCAATCACATTAGATGGATGCCCTCCTTCTTCAGTTATTGCTTTGGCAATTAAAAAGCATTAACTAACAAAACCAAAACTCAGTAGTTTTACTGAATGACTGAATATTTACAATTATATTGTACTTTAAATTATTCCTCAGCTTTCAAGAGTAACTATTACAATGCACATTAATGCATTACATTGAGCCCTTCCTTGTATTAGATTCTAATGTAATGAGATCATTTTCTTCCTTCAAGAGTAGTATTTAGATCAACATAGGAAAGAAAACACATTTATTCCTTTCTTCTGGGGGTTATTTAGCATAACTCTGTATTCCATTCTTACAACTGGTGATTAAACCACAGGTAGTTCAACTCAATTAAGCGGACTGAAATCGCGCACAAGTTTGAACACAATGAACACAATCCAGTGACGCTCTGCTACATTTAATGATACAACAATGGACAAATGAATCCCCAAACCCCAGATCCCTGCAAAACACACGGTGTTAAAAATGACATTACAATGGGAGACACCAAGGTGTGTGTTATTCAGGACAGATGAATTTGCAGTCAAATGCCATTATATGGTAATTGTACTACTTAGGTTTGCATTTTGTGGGGCCTATTATTTCATGGTTTAAAGCACACTGTCTCCTTCTCTCAGACATAAAACATTACAAATAGCATTTGCAGGCTGGGCTTTTAAGTTTTTAAATGAAAGTTCACTACAAAGCAAGTAAAGTGAAGATCTGAACACCTATGGAGAGAGTAGCAACAAGTACAGTACAACTATGATCAACCGACGTTAGATATTAGACTACTCATTCAAGTTATAGAATTCTTTAGTAGAAAGACACCCCCTGAAAACAAACTCCCCTCCTCAGTGGAATGCACTAATATGAGACTGCATGGGAGAACTATCAGTATTCTCTATGATGGCTGAGGTCATGCCTGATGAGCACTGAAGATCCATGACTGCATCAAGAGTAAGCACAGAGCTTTCATTCTGCAAGACCCTTGTTTTCACGTAAACATGGCTTAGCAATTGCTGGCAAAAGACTTGTAGTAGCCCACTTAATTCTATATGTCCTGTCATACAGATGTGCCATAGTCTCATTTTCTAATCAATGAACAATGACCCGGACAGTGCTCTGGAATGATGTAGACCCATGTATTTGATATAGACTCACTGAAGCCTAAAAACCTCTCATTTAACTCTCCTTCTGTGCTTGTGAGTTAAATACTAGTAGACAAAATATTCAAACAACATGAGAAGCTCTTTGAGTTTTCCAGCCTGATTTCTGCAGACCAAGTTGGCACAAATAGTCAGGTCATAGTTATCATCTGTCCTGAAACTGAACCTTCTGAGCTATTGCAGCCTCAGAATTGGTGCTGAAATGGCTCAGAAGAGGCTGTGCTTTGAAACACAGATAAAGTCCTTGACTAATGCTGCTGTGAACTAAAGTAAATTCAGATTCTGTCAGGGTGTTTTGAAATGCAGGATTTGGCTCAGAACAGATTATCTTCCAACATTGAAACATTTCAGTCTTTCCTCGGATTTCATTGCCTTTCATTTGCTGTGATTTAATCCAGGAACAGGGAATGACTGGCTCCTTTCGAGCTGCCCTTTCCGATGGCTTCTTTGCCACATCACTCCCTATTCACTCTGTCACTGGTGAACCCATTAAAAACGTCTTTTGATCTCCTTGAACACATGCATTTCAATAACAGGGACCTCCTTCTGCTTGTTCCTCACATTGCATTTTACACCCAGACTTAAGCTGGTTTGCAGTAAAGAAGATTGTTAGGGACAGGAGGAATGGATTCATTCTGACTTCACAGACCACAATGACAATTTGGAGTTCCAGCAGAGACAAAAAATCATTAGAGTTTGTGACAAAACAGAGTTTTGTTTCTTGCATTTCATGGGCTGTATGAGTTGCTACCTTTCTCAAAGTCCTTACAAATTCCTTAACTATCTTCAGATTTTCCCCGCAGCACATCCTGACTGGTTTTGCTGAAGTCTTTAACCACTAATGAGTAACCGTCAAATCACAATAGCATCTGAGATATGCCCAAAATGCTACTTACAGTCTTCATGGAATTATTCTGTTGATTTGTCATGTCTGACTTGTCACTGTTTAAGACTGAATTAAAGCATGAAGACTAAATAGGGTTGGATACCAAAACACTCTAATCAGATACACACAGTTTTCTCAATTATACTACTTTCATTTCCCTGGTAGAGGCAATGTGGTTGAGGAAGGGGGTCTGGCAGGTCAGTGTAGAGGTACTAGCAGTCCTGGTGCAGGGTTACCTCACGTTCTCCCTGTTCTCTTGGTGCTGGATCACCCCAAATCGCAGTCCCTTCAGATTATCTCAGGTTCACCCTCTTTTCTGGCTTCCCTCTGAACTTTCTCTTCTGGCATCTTTGCACCCCCCACCCCTGAGTCTTCCCAAAAATTCTGTTGTTTCCCTACTTAGAGGTTTGGGCAGAGAATACCCCTTTGGTGACTGATGTGTTCAAATCACACTGCTGTATTCTAACCTGCTGTTGTCACTGATGTTCACAGTCTGTTTGATCAGAAGACAGCCTGACAGGTTTGACCTTGACAGGCTTGCACTTCCCCATGATGAACAGGTTGTTTGTACAGTTTGACTGTATCCTCAAGGATCAGAATCAAGAACTAATCAAGGTTCATTCTGTCCGGAGAAAGCATTGGTTGTATTTTATATACTTCCATTAAAATATCCATGCAAGTGGTTAAATAAATTTTGTCAGTGAAGAACATATCTATTATATATAAGCACTTTATATGTATAAAATGACACATCTCTTCTAACATGAGTGATGTATGAAGCCTTAGATTTAAGTTCTGTGTTTCATGACACCTACAGAAGCATGTATTTGGTGCTCAGGGTCTGAATGCAGATGACTAGGAGAAGGGAAGTGCTCACACCAGGCAAAGCAAGGAACTCCCATAGAAAACGCATTCACTTTGTCTGCAGAGTCCCATGTGTCAAATTTTCTCTGAAGTTAATTGCAAGCCATGATTGAAATCCAAATTAATGTGCTGAGCTGCTTTTGCCATGGATTCACAACCTGTGCACCAGTGATACCAACCTGCTTAGAGCCCTTCAAGGGAGCAGTTGTTTAACTGACTCACATTTGTAAACACTTCAAAAGATTCTTGCAACTTAAGGAAATCTTTTTATGATTGGGGAAAATTCCTGTCCTTTCTCCTCACACTGGGAGCCAGAAACCCAGGATGCTTTAAATTCCTCCAATTTAAAGGAGTTTGAGATGTGCTTTGAAATCAGAAATGTATTTCCTCTTCCTGTCTCAATTTCCATTACTCCGAACGGCGGACGCGACTCCAAAAATGTTTTCTATTTAACAGAGAAATTAACAGCAAACAGATCAAACACAGAATTCCAGAACTCAGAGAATGTTTTTTTCTTCCCTCCCCAGTTGCATCTGTGCCAGAAAGCACAGAAGCAAGGAAAGTACAGAAAGAAAGGAAGTGGGGCCATCATGTTCTGAAGAAAGCCCAAACCACACCAGTCTTGCAGGTGTATGCGTATGAGAAATGAGAAGGAACATATGAAAGGAAATATGGTTCTCATTCCTTCTTGGAGGAAACCCAAGAATCTTTCCTTCCCTGTGTGTGACAGCACACAGCCTTGGTGAACACAGTGACTCTCCCATGAACCTAGTCCTTCCACAGCCCCCCTATTGTCCTGACCACATGGTTATTCAGAGTTGAATAGAGCAGAAAAATCTTTTGGCACCTCAGTTTAAATTAGTTTTCCCCAATCCTGTACAACCCAGTGGAATGTAAGGTAGGTACATCCGAGCTCTGTAGAGCACCTGACTGCCTCCAGCACACTGCTGTCCCAGGCACAGCCCTCAGTCCACCAGCCGTGCTATTTGCTGGGGCCCACACCTCAGTCCCCAGAGGAGCTCTCATTCCTGGCATATTTAAGGGAAGCAATTCCGACACTTAACAGAAACAGAACCAATAGTTGGTTGTTTCTCCTCTTCTCCTCTACCAACAGGTGACTTTGAGCTGAATTAAAATGGGGCTTGTCATGAGAAATAGCCACTTTTGCTCTGCAGCCTCTAATTACTCAAAGCCATTTAGAAGCTCTTGGAGAACAGAAAAGCTGCAGTGTTAGTTTTATTTCTCTTTTCCCTTGTTGGTAACCTACGCAGCATCAGAGGCACTCGCTTCGTGCACACTGAACTGGATCTGTAAAACAAAGTCTGTACAACATACTCCATCTAACGAAGCTGTTTGAGGTAAATAGCTCTCTGACACCCTTTGAGATTTTCTCTCCTCTTATTTCTTCTCCTTTTTAATTCCTTCTCAGCAATTGCCAGTGTCTGGATGAATGCAAGGCCTTTCCTCTTCAGAAGCTGATTGTAGCAAGACTTAGATTGCCACCCCTTTCGAAGAAAAATGCCACTTGACAGCTCTTTGGAATGAAGGGGGAGTTACGTGCAGGGGTGACACTGGCAGAAAGAGTTGGCTCTCCCTGTTTCTTCAAACTGCATAATGAATGAAATGGTGAACAGAAGAGAGTATGTAGGGCTGGCAACACGTATTAGTTAAAGGGCTTTTTGAAGCCATCTGTCCACCAGCTTTAGCCACTCCTGAATGAAAATTCGTTCTGAAAGCAAAAGGGACAGACACTCTAATCTTCCAGCTCTTCATCCTCCACTGCAAGCCAACCAAAGGCACCCTAATGCTCAGGGGAGGAGTCCTTAGCTAAGGCAGGACTGCTCTGCAGTCATGGTAAACGGTTATGCTGATAGCACTTATATCAGTTAGCAGCATTTATAAATGCAAAGTGCCAGTAAGGACGGAAACAATCAAAGTTAGCAGCATAAAAATCAGCTGTCTAAAACCAGCTACCCCTCACACGCACTTCAGTGCGAATTAACAGAAATCAAACAAAAGAGAGCTTCAGCATCTTTTAAAGACTAACGAGAGCACCAGTCACAAGTCCTGACTTTCAGCCCCTCTCTTTAATCACTGAACCAAAACTGCCCTGCTATGGCTGGCGCTGCTGATGGTAGTTTTGGAGGTACCGTTCCTAATGATTTGTTACCTCTACTTCTGCACAGACTGAAGGATAGAAGAATTCCTGTGTAGAGGGAATAATTTGTGGTATTTACTTTTCACACGCCTTGGACCAAATAAAAAGCTTCCAAGTTGGTCAGTGCAAACCTGAGATCTGCTATGGGCACACAAACATTTTAGTTTGAAGCTTCTAAAACTACCAAACAGGAGTACAAATTGCACACTTCACTCTCTACCATCACAGTTGTGAGCAAACAGTAAGAAAGAAAGATCATTTCACACACAACAGAAGACTCTGATGAAAGTCATCATCCTTGAGACCCGCTTCCTACCCAGCACTGCGCTGTTGATTCAACACAAGCACAAAGGAGAATGAGTCCATGTTTAAGCACTCACCCTGTATTACCAAATGTGGGAAAATGACGTGTTAATTTATGCAACAGGATCTGAAGAGCAATGTAAAAGGAAAGAAAACCATCCAGGCAAATGTCTTGGGTGCGCTCTGGCCTACTGGATCCGTGCACCTGGCAAATCAGCAAACTAAAGCAAACAAACGTGGGAAGTAAGTTCATGTTTCCGAAGAAAAGAAAATAAGACAATTTCCCTCGCCCCCATTCGAAGTTTGCATTATTGTACTTTCCCAGGGCTATTCCATGTTAGTTGTTACCATCATTCACAGCCGTTGTTTAGACAGCTTGAGCAGTGGCAACAGAAGTGAAGTAGATATTTATGCAGTTGAAACTATAGCATACAAGTGCATCTTTGGTCCTCATTTCAGCAATAGCTAAAACACATAAAATATTGAAGGAAAAATAAGTCCTTGAAATCTTTGTCCCCAGAATGCTGAGTTAAAACTGAGCATTCTTTCAGCTTTACCTCTGTTAAACCTCACTTTTTAGGTTGCATGATTTGCCATCTGGAGCCCAAAGACCTCACGCAGAATTACAGCCTGGAGAAATGGTTGTGGAGCTTCAGCCCTACCAACACAATACTTTGCAATCAGCTTGCAAAGGTCCTATTTGTTAGTTACAATGTGTATGTGCGTGTGGCAAGAAGGAATAAGGTGACACTTGGAAATGTTTGTGCTCCTCTGTTGGCAAAGCAGTGAGAACCTGTGTGTAAATCATGTACCTGCGGGTCAGCTCGGGGACTTAGGACCTGGGAGCCACCCACAGGGATCAACATGGTCCCACACAGGGGGTGTACAAGCCAGAAACAAAGCTGGTAGGAACCCCAAGGGGATTTGTTCATCTGGTGAAAGATCAACTTATCTCCTAGGGCCTAGAAATCTGTGCTAAGGGCTCTGGCAAATCTGAATCCAGGCTTGGCTGGAAGAGCACGAAGAGAGAGAAGAAATTAGATCTTTGGAGACCTGGTGCCAGGGAGGGAACTGCAGAGCTGTGTGGCCCTTGGCACAGCCAACAGGAGCAGCTAACAGACAGCATTTACTATTACCATTGCTACATGTATTGCCAATGATCAAAATATTTATCTGCAAAGCACAGATCTGCTGAAGAGCTTAGTCCTTTGCTGTATTCAGAGCACCTCATAATTACCAGCCTTTTCAAAGTAGTAGATTGCAGAAATAGGAAATAATCTGAAGGTAGAAAACACCACTACAAGTTCCATCAGTGACAGGCTGGTCTGAGTAAGTGTGTGTGTAGTAGACTCTAATTTACCACCGGGGAAAAATGGTCACTCTGATTTGTGCACTAATTCCTCCCCTGCATTTAATTTAAGCAGGGCTGGACAGAACAGATTAAAGCATAATGAAAGACAGAGGATGTGCTTTGTCCAAATGGAACTTGAATGGGCATATAAAATAGAGTGTGTATTCTTGTTTATGTGAAATGGGTACCTACAGACTGAAATGACTGAAAAGTATCCATATAGTTCTATTAAAACTGGAAGGAGAGAGGCAATTTGAAAAATAACTATTTTATCTGCTAGCAAGCTGATAAGGGAAGTGATGTGACTGAATGTTGCTTTTGTTTAAACGCAACCAAAAAGATAAGAACCAGAATCCTTGCAGAGATGTGTGGCCAGGCTCCATTACTAGCTGGACACAACTTACAAAACCCAACCCCTAACTAAAATGGCAAATTACTTACTTGGCAAACACAGAAACATGGCCCTGGCTTGTGCCAACTCCCAGTCCCAGCTCCACTGAGGCACCTGAACAAAGGCCTTTCATAGGCAGTGTAATTTAGGCTCCCTGAGTTAGTCAGGATGCTCAGGTGTATAGAGGGGCCTCACGGAGCGCCAGACAGAGACAAATTCACATGGAGTAAGTGAAGCACTTTGCTGGCATGTGGACATGGGTTCCGGAGGCTATTCCCAACACAGAAGACAATCACTGGCAGGTAATAAAGGAGGCATTTATGCGATATGTCAGCGGTTAGTGCAAAGCTTAAAAGAAATGAGATCATGTGGCAAGATAGCATTCTCTGCTTTCCCCCGGGGGAAGGAGCATTACTGTTATTACTATAAGCCATTGTTACCGCTACTTCTTTGAAATAAAAGGTGCCACAGGATCGTCAGCTGATACTTGTGCGATCGCAGCTATCATAAACTGCGGTTTCCAGAGTATTCATCTCCAGTTACATTCTGCAGCTACCACACAAGTGTGCAGCACAGATAGACAGCTCCCCGGGAGGACAAACCACCAACAAGCCGCCAGCGAGATCACCTCCCCCAGGCACGGCTTCACTCTGAGCTTGCACAAGGTAACCAAAGTAAGAACAGGTTAATACGTCAAGTTCCACTTGCCCTCTTGGCATAGACAGTGGAGCTATAGCAATTTAGCCCAAGAAGGCCAAGAGAGACAAAGATTATCCAGTTCTTCATGGCCCGTTCACTAGACCTCATCTGACTAATTTTCCATTTATTTTCTGTATTTCATATAGAAAAAAATAACTCTAAAATAACCTTCTATTTGAAATGCAAAGCTAATGTCTTGTTGTAATGGCCATGACAGGTACAGTCTGGATTCTGTTAAGATCAAATATCTTGATCAAAACACCTTCATTCCAATTTCTTATTACATGCATAAACATAATTTAATGAAAGGATGTAAATGTCGAAACATCTGAATTTATTTGAAATTTCAAATTCATTTTTGTGGTATCCATAAACCCACAGTTTTTCCTTAGAAAAGTCACAGCCATGACATTCTTTTTCGTTAAACTTTAAATGAAGCAGATGTATGACAACTGTACTATAAAAATAAAACTAACAGATAACTGAAGAATCAATGAGCACCTTCTGAGACTGAACCACTCTGTATCTATGCAAATGCTGGTTAAACCACTAAACACCAGGTGTCAAAAGCTCAGCCTATCAGTACACCATACAACAGGTCACTCCATCTATGGTTTAGTTATATCCAACTAATGGTAAGATGGTTTAACCATGCTAAAAAGCATCAACCAAATTAAACAAAAGAAAACAGTGTGAATGTTTGCATCTAACTATCAATGCTTTTGTGACTGTAATTTTTTTTGTTGACAACTAAGTTATGTCATTTACTGAATAGAAAAGTTTTTGCCTATGCATTCCAGGCCATAAATCAATGAGGTAGGAGTAAGATGCACTAGATGGAACTAAATTTACAAACTGGGAAAAGCATGCTACTTATTTTCAATATAAGCATACAGAATTGAAGTAAGTCAGTATATATCTAGAGGTATACAATAGCATCAGAACACAGTTCATTAAACGAAGTTCCCCCCAAGATCCTCTGGTCAATTCAGTAATGAGTTTATGTCCGTTTCCTCAAATTCTTCTGCAAAGATGTTTCCAGAATCCTCCTTGATGACCATCTAACTACCTGCGAGGGCTGCTCCCGCTGTCACTAATAATATCCAGGATCACCCCAACTACAACAGCTTCATACCTTCATCTGTGAAAGTCAAACATGAAATAAAGGCAATATGCACAGTCACCATTTCATATTCAAAATACTCCCTTGTTGTCCTGAATTTTGGATTTACATGAGAGATGAGCAAAGAATATCCTACAGTCCAACAGCTACTGAGCCAATTTCCTTACTCTCCAGGGAGCAATATGTTGCACGTGTAAGAATATTTCATGCAATATGAGATCCTATGCCTGACAGATAAGCACAGTGGCCCCAGATGAACTAAAGCTGCAGAGAAAGTGGACTGAAGCATCTATTTCCATCTGCTTATATGTTGTAAAATATTTCATACAATAACATTTTATAGAATAAGTCAACAGACTTTTATGTATATTATAATGCATTTTTCTAAGCACACATGGTGACAGATTCCACTCGGGACAGTTTAAAATCCTAAGTCAGGTGTGAGTGCACAGGAGGACTGAGTTGAACAGCTAGAGACATGTTCATGCCACACTTACGATTAGCAGTGTAAATGTTCTCAGTCAGCCACCTCCCACCTCTCTTCAAAATGGCATTTTATTACCAATCTCTCTGTGGAAGGGGCTGGAAAGGGTGTCCTAGAAGAAGACAAAATGTGCTTGAAATGTGTTTCCCAAGTCAAGGTGCTAAGGGGCTTACTGAAGAAACAGCCAAGTTGAGGATGGAAAGCAACAGTGATGCTGGGTCAAAAAGGTAAGTTTGGTTGATCACTTTTAGTTGTAATGTAACTAGAAATTGAAGCGCTGTAGAAGACTAAAGTATAATGGAAACACTTCAAGGCAAAAGGAAATTAAAGTGTATCCCCCTGCTGTGAGAAGGAGGTAGGGAACAGGGGAAATACAACGTATGAACAGCGCAAAGGTGGGCAGGGAGAGACTGAATCAGCAGAGACTTGTGGAGTTATGTAGAACATGAAATGGATAAAGAAGTTGAGACAATAAAAAGCATGGGCTCAAGAGATACACAAGCACAGTCAGGCTGTAATGCAGGATCCTGGTGGGGGAACATTAACAAGAGCAAGCATGTGGATTGTGAGTGAGTGGATCTGGCTGACTGGGGGTGGGACTGTCTCAGCAGACAACTGGGAAAGTTTAAGGAGCAAGACAACCTCCCTACCTTGGACAGAGGAAACAAAGCAGTCAGCAAAGCAAGTTTGCTAACTCCTTCTGGTAGTATAGCAGTGAAGGAAGGAGATGCTGGAGATAAACAGAATTGGCGAGATAGGCTGTGAGAGGTGAGAAGGCAATGACATAAAACTCCATAGCAGTAAGAGAAGCGTAACCACGAGCCAAGAACTTGCTTATGCTCTTCATCTGGTGGGAGGAAAGAAAGTTGAAAATGAACTCACAGGCACAGTAGTGAGCTCTGCAATCCAAACCAGACACTCTCTTTCTCTCTCAAGCTGTCTTTTTTTACAATTCTATTATACTCCTTAGCTCCTTTCAGGCTGCTTAATTTTGTAGCATCTTTAACACAGTGGTAGAAGCATACAAGATCTATGACATGAGAGTTTTTAACTGTGTGTATTCCTTTAGGTGTAGAGTGAGGTTCACTACAGTCCTCACAGAGTTCGTACCCAACGGATTAATGACCCAGATGATGTCCATTCCTCTTACTATCCTGTCTATTAATTTGGGGGTTCTGCCACCATCCACATGTATTCCATATCCACAGTAACTTCAAAAGCTTAATGGACCCCCAGATATGCAGACAGAGCGATGCTATAGACTAATGTTTGTTTTGAAAAACAATGCATTGCAGTGCACAGAAAACTCACATCTCTCTTCCCTGAAAAACACTGTATGTCCCTTCAGGCAGCTCATAAAATTAAGAAAGCCAGTGGGATTTGAGATTGTATTTCTAGCTTGTACTTAGCAAGCAGATTGCTCTGCAAGTTTGAACAGGAGATCCAGATTTTGTCCCCATTTATACATGCACAAGGGCACCAGATGGGAAGAGTGGAGCAGCAGCAGAAGAGCTGGTGACAGAGCTCATCACCAAGTGTCATGTACCAACCCAGGAACAATCAGGAACAGCAGAGTACAGGTTGTGTATAACTGAGGCAGCAGACAAGGACAAATAACACGCAGCTGCTCCTAGTATGCAGGGCTATCACAGTGTGGGTTTATTGACTCCTTCAAGCAATAACTACTTTAAATCATGTGTTTCAGATAAGACTCTTGGATTGATGGCTGGTCTCAAACAGGCCTAGCTCCTGTTTTCAACAGGAAAGACCTATGACAAGGGAGTGAGCATAAAGACTGTGAGAAGAAAGAAAACCTGTAACTAAAATGTAGCTTAGAGGCAAGACTCAAAGAGCCATACACAGTCAGATGCGTATGTAAGAAGACCAGCGAGTGAGAGGCATTATCAGCATCCAAGAGGATGCTGGTTGAATGCAATTATCTTCCAAAGAAAGATTATTCAGATAATCAGGGCACATCTTAGGCACACACAGCAGCCTTCCAGTATCTGAAGGGGGATACAAGGATGCTGAAGAGGGACTCTTCATCAGGGACTGCAGTGAGAGGACAAGGGATAATGGGTTAAAACTAAAACAGGGTAAGTTCAGGTTAGATATAAGGA
>NW_009932050.1:0-6443 GCF_000696875.1 Nestor notabilis
GCCGCGGCACCCTGCTCGCCTGCCGGGAGCTCTCGAAGGCAGGCGCAGCCTGTAGTCGTTTCCCAGCAGCAGGCACCGGCACAAAAACGGCACAGCCTTTAGTCCAAGTATCAGAGCAGGGCGATAAAATACTGCTGCAGCAAGGGGTACGGGAGGTGGGGATGAGCAGAAGGGAAATGGCCCTGAAACTTGTTTCCCTTCTTAAAATTGAAAGTAATGTTTTACTTTTTAATCACAGAAAATAAGATGACTTGCAAGTATGCATTAGGGTGCTACTGGGAAATTTTGCTTCTAGGAGTACTTTAAAGTTGAATATTAAATTACTAAGTTTGAATGCAGTTTTAAAATTATTATTACCGAGAGTACCTCCAGAATAAGGTTGAAATAGCTTTAGGATTAAAACTTTGTTTTGATTATTTTTTTCCCCCCTGCCCTCGTGATAAGGCTGAACACAAGCCAGCATAGAAGGCACAGGTCACAGGATACAGAGATTGTGAACCGGCCCTGGATGCTGAGGAAACAGCTGTAACAGGGCTAGCACTCTGCTTTTTGTGAGGGTCAGTGAACTCCTTTCAGCATGAAAATGTTTCTAACCCCAGAGATGACGGGGATGGTAAAGAGAAGTGTCTTGTTTTTTGTTTGGAAGATCTTGTCTTGTAATAATGAATGGGAGAGGATGAGATGAATGTGAGATGTTACAGCAGTTAAAACATGAGGTTCTGGTTTGCTGTATTTTTCTCCAGTTGAAAAGTTTTTTCTCTGATTAGATGCTTCTATCATTAGAAATTATGTAATTTGTGGGATGTAACTGATTTTTATGTTGGCAAACTAAGTACTTTAAAGCCCAGGTGCTGTTTCTTACTGGCATAGCAGGTGAAGCTGTGGCTTCTGAGATTCTGTAGTTTAGGTATGTGCAAACTGTTTATGTTTCTGGATGATTATGCTGAGTGTATCCGATGCTGCCTTTCCTGTGAGAACATGGGGTGTAAAGTCAAGTATGGCGGAGCCTGCAAATATGTTGAGGGATAAATTTACCTTTTATTAGTTGATGCCTTGGTAATACTTGGGACAAACTAATTAAAATGAAATGGTAGCATATCAAACTTTCTACTAAGGAAATATCTATTTTTAATAACTTACTGCATATAATTAAAATCCAAAGCCTGCAGTTCTCTGTGCTTAGTAGTGTTTCAGTTGATCTGCCCTTTGGTAAAGAGAGAAGCTTTGAAGGAAATAGTGTAATATGGTAAGAGAAGCTTATTAGAAGTACATCCTGCTGGTCTTCCTAAGTGTTTCAGAACTCTAGGCTTTTTCCTGTTGTATTTCCTGCTAACAGTTTTAAGGTGGATGTGAAGAAACATTTTTAATGTGGAATAGTCTTTCTTGAAGTGCAGGAACCTAGCTGCTTGAAAAAATGGAAAGTACTTTTTTTTTGTGTCAGAATCTTAGGCCTACTCAATACACTTTAAGTAGCCTATTAATTCATGGCACATTTTGATTGCAACAGCAAGTGCTGATTACAACAGCAAATGCAAGATTGACTGCTATATTTGTCTCGCTCAACTCTGTCAAAGAAGGGGGAAGGTGCTTCCTCCCTGTCCTTTGCCCAGGATAACTTTGAATGCTGCCTTTCACACCTGAGAGCAGTTGGGAATGTGAGAGATGAAGAAGGTGAAAGGCAGGAAATAATAAACCTCCAGGACTGCTTGTGCTACCAGTTCATGTAGTGACCACAGCTGAATCTTTCTTTAAGAAGTACCAAACTTAGCCATTTCATGTATTAAGAGATCAAAAAGGGCTGTGTCTTTGGAGAGCAAATCAATGTCTCACCTATACTTGAAAATTGTTAAGAATTTCTCATTTATAGAGTTTGTTTTACTTAGATCTCCTGTTGTTATTACTAGAGTTAACATGTAGTTATGGGACATGTATTAACTAGTATGTGCAATATAATGTGGACACAAGACTGCTAGTCGTCTTTCTTTCCTCCATTTATATATTATTATATGTATTACAAAATGATGACTAATGGTTAGACTTAAATGCTAAAAAGATCTTATTTCTCAGAGCTTTTGTTAAGAGAGCAATTTTCATGATCAAAGAAATGCTGTGTGATAAAACTAATTTTTGTGCTTTTGTTTCTTTTTTTATCTAATTTATATTTTTTGTGCTGTGATAGAAGGTCAAGCACCAGTGTATAATCAGAGTTACAGAACAATCCTGCTACTCTGTCAGTGTGGTATGATTCTACAGAGTGTGATTAGGAAGATCTTGCAGATACAATATCAATAACCAAAACTTTAAGTCACTCCATACTATATCTTAGTAGGGTGAATCCAGGACTTTTTCCTGGAATAAATTTTATTCCATATGTGAATGTGGAACCCTTAGAAAAATCTAAATAGCAGGAGGATGATTGGAGTGTCTGCTGATAAGCCGTCATCATCTTACTGAGAAAGTGGTTAGGAATTAAAACTTAAAGCACTGTCTGTGGGGAATATCTAATTGATAAAGAACTGATTATTCCAGTCACTCCAATAGTTATATACTATACTGTGGGATAATGGCATGTTTGTATTTATATGAAAAGAACTAAATACCTAAGTAAAATATTTTTTGTAGAAATCAACTTTTGTATAAAATAAATAAAATTATTTCACTTAAGCTTGGCTTTTGGTCTAACTCCGGATTTTAAATCAAGTGGCTAAACTCATCTTTTCCTCAATTTGTGTTATCAGTATGTTTATTTTGTTTATTTTAAATGGCCTTTGCAATGCAATTGCAGTCAAAACATCTGTTATCTTATTATTCACTTGAAACAACTTGGCTTTAATACTGTTAGGAGTTCAAAAGCTCTGAGAAGAATAAGGTTCTCAATTGGGAAGAACTTGTAAAAATAAGTTGCTTTTTCATTCTCCTGGTGCTGGAAAGCCTGAGAAACATCAGCCACATTGGTTTTTATTGTTATTTTTCTATTAACTGATCTTTGGATTTTATTTTTTTTTTGCAGTGGACCAACTACATTCATGGATGGCAAGATCGATGGGTAGTTCTGAAAAGTAGTACACTCAGTTATTACAAGTCTGAAGATGAAACGGAGTATGGCTGTAGAGGTTCTATCTGTCTGAGCAAAGCTGTGATTACAGTAAGTGCTGCTTCATTATTGCCATCTTTTCATGTTTTGAAGTGTCGCACATTTGTAGGCAAATGTGGGTATGGCAAATTCTGTTAGGTCAGCTGTAATGAAAGTTAGTGGTATCGGTGGAACACTGTAGAGCAGGACAAGGAGTTCCCAATAAGAAGATAATCTGTTCTCATTTGTGGCTTCGGTAAGTACCTTTTAATCTCTTACATTACAGGTTTCTGTGAGTAGGGATAGAGTTTGCCTCTGAAGGCCGCAAAGTTTTTCCAGAGGTCATCCTAAGACCCTGCACCAACTTCCCAGAAGATGTACCGTCTGTCACAGTCTTTACGCTTTGCACTAGAGAGGGGAGTAGTCTTTGACTGTGCTTTCTGAACACAACTTTGTAGAGCATTTCCAAAAGAAGATTATCTACTACTGGCTTCCTCCTCTGAACAAGTTAATGTGTTGCTGGTTTTGTATAATGCTAAAAGATCCAATATTGCACTGGTAAGAGTAAAGAGCCCACAGATGAAATCTCCTGAAGATGAATTGGCCTTGAAAGATAAAGAAAAAATCTCCTTTTTGTGGCTTTCAGAATTACATATTAATTATGACTAATGTCTGCCAAAAAGCATGCTGTAGCTTTTCTGTGTTACTAAGCAGCCAGTCCAGCTTTGTGAATTAGGGAAAAATAGCTGGACTTGTGTAGCACGCAAGTTCCTAGAACAATACTGTTAAATCTTACTATTTATGTTCTTGTTCCACTGGATATGCCCCTTTCCCCCTCCCCTCCCCAGGCTGAGTTAAGGATGGCAAATGAGAAGTTTTCTTTCTTACTGATATTCAGCTTACAAGTAGAATTTTATTAAATACATCTTGGTTCAGAAGAAAAAGGAGGACTGGACTAATAACATCAACTGCATGCATTTTGGAAAAAAAAAACTTGTGAAGGAAAAGATTTTTAATTTAGATGTCTGATAGGTATTGCAGTCATCTGAAAATTAAAACAGATCACCTTATTTTAAAACTTCTTAAAACTGCTAAAACTTTTAAAACTTGCTCATGATTTGACTTACTTGGGAATATATGATACACAACAGCATCTAGGAATTATGACTTAAGTGTTCTTTTGGCAGTCTGAAGTAGTATCAGCCTCTGATCAGGACTTCCGAAAAGGTTTCAAGTTCACCAGCAAGATGCTTGACATGCTGGCCAGGTAGAGTCAGGAAAGTGGTGGCAAGGAGGCAGGCCAAGAGATATCTGGAAGAATGCTGCAGGGCGTATCTCAGCAGCCCGAATTCCAGTTGTGGTAGCAGAGTGAGAGATTATAGTGATGGTGTTATTGGTGATGGAATGTTTTGGTACATTGCACTTTGTGAAGGGAAGCTGGCAAGCTTGTCTTCTGACTAGGAAGTGTGTAACACTGGAACTTCTTACAGATAGCCGCTTGGTTTTTCTATCTGGCACTTGTTACATCTGGTAACTTGGAGATGAATTATTGCTTTTTTTTTTTTTTTTTTTTTTTCGGTTCTTGAGTACACTGACAAAGAAACAACAGAGTTGGAGAATACAAAGTGGGCACAGTTCTAAAAGCTAATCTGATATTTTAGTTCCATTTTCATTCAGACACATGCTTTGTCAGTGGTATTTGCCAGTTTAATTGCTTGATTGAAGTTTGAGATGGCATTTCTGGAACTCCTGTTAATTATTTATTGCTGCAGTTAAAGTGATTGTTGTGTAAGTATTGGGGGTTCAGGAATACTGTTGGGTTATTCCATGTATCTGGGGTATAGAAATATACTTCTGAAACTGCATGCAGTTATTCTGTCTATTTTTCAGAAGTTATTTTTCCAAGCCATAGTTTTAGCATGAATGTTTCTAGTTTGACAGTTGTTTGGTAGCAAATTGAACATTTTTGTTAAATCTCTATTTTCAACAGAAAATTAATTGTGCTCAGAGATAAAAGTTATAACATACTCTTCCTGAGGTACATAGTTAATCTTTACTTTCATGTCCTTGTAATGCCTTTACTAACTATAAGTTTACTGTCATGTATTTAAATGCACAGGAGAACACCAATAGCATAGACTTAAAAAAAAAAAAAGTTGAGATTGTAAATGTGAAACTATGTTTTCTGTTAGTGGAACTTTGTCTTGCTTTGGTAGAGAGGGGAAGTTGGATTTCTTACTGGCTTACGGTTCAGTAGCACTGATTTGATGTAGCTGTGATCTTAATATTGAATATTTTTTAACAGTCTTTCACTATACTGTAAGTTTAGTTCTCCTTGATCTTGCTGATCCAGACTCAGGCATAGGAACTACCTATCTCATAAGCTGGTGTGTTTCAGTAAATTTTCCTTCAGTACAAAGCAGGACATGGGTGGTATGAGATGGAGTTGATTACTGTAATGTTTCCTTGTAGGAAAGGGTGATTGGATTTTCATGAAGCTTTTTTTTAGTCATGCAGGTTAGGTGTGCACAATTTGGTTTCAACAGGGAATGTAATGATTTTCTGTATGTAATTAATGCTACTAGTAGTATAGGATGTTCATGTTTTGTTGATGTATAAATGTGGAAAGCTGCTTTCACTGAGTCTTACTGTACTTCCAGCAACAAAGATCAGCATGGTGATAAGTCATAGTGTTGAGATGTGAATGTTGTATTCAGAAAACCACAGTTGCTTCTGCTCTTGTTTTATAAGTCCTACCACATTTGGTAGATATTGATAAACAGGTAATTTTACAGGGATATTTCATAAGACATTCATCTCCACTTTATTTAATGAGAGGAAAACTAGTTAAACTAGCTTGTTAAAACAGCTTCCTCAGGTATTTCAAGTACAGAATTATAAGGTAATCCATCCAAAACAGGTAGGTTCCTGTGACAGTAGTTTTTAATTGAATGAAAAAGGTCAGGTTTGGTTGGACTAATTGCTGTATTAATCACTGGGACTGTAAAGAACTGAATCTTCTGGAATGGAGACTAAAGTATGAATATTGTATAATCACTGGATTACATCAAGTACTGAACTGTCAAGAACTGGCCATGCAAATTTAATTATGAGGGCAGACAATGAAAGTCCCTGCATGATGCTGAGTTGCTTTTAGTGAGATAAGGCAGAACACCTCGAAGGTGTTTAATTGATTAAGAGCAGGGTGGATGGAGGCTTGAACTTAAGTTGAAAGTTCTGCAGTCAGGTGGTCAAGGAATGAGAAGGAATTTTGGGTATTATAAACAATTCATGTATGTGCAAATTTAAACTTATTAATCTACCCTGGACTTCCTAAATTACTGCTTGTCCTGGGTTCAGCTACAGCAGT
>NW_009932051.1:0-21552 GCF_000696875.1 Nestor notabilis
AAGCGTCCGCAGGAGCGGGCTGTAAAGAATCCGAGCCCGTGGAGTCGCTGGGTTGAACCTCCCGCTGGCTGCTGTGCCGATTCCCATCTTGGGGGTGCTTGGTAGTGCAGTCACATCATCCTTGGCAGCGGGCAGCTCCTGAGCACGCAGGGCTTCCCTGCCCAAGATGCTCTTTGGAGCAGCAATGCGGCAGACCCTGTGGCGTTTTCTGTCTAGCTTCTTTCCCTGGGCCGTATGCCAAGGTCCTGCAGATGAAAAAGAGGATGAGGCCAGAAACACCACCCCACTTCCAGGCCCCGGGGAGAAAGGGCCAAAGATGTTGGGGAAGCCACAGGACAGAGGGACTGATCCCACTGAAAAGAGACCAACTATCCTACTGGTGGTTGGACCCGCAGAGCATTTTCCAAAGGTAATGGGATATGCAGGGGCTGGTGCACATGCCAGAGGAGTGTGTGGTCTGCGGGGAGTAGGGGTGTTGCAAGGTGGAGTGTGTGAGTAGCTGAGGGTGTGTGTTTATGTGTATTTGGGGAGGGGAAAAGGGAGCAGGGTGCCATGTGTGTGCTTGCTGGAGAGGAAATGGTGGGGGGGACCAGGGGAATGGCTGTAAAGAGAGGAGGGGATTTAACCTTTCAGACCTGATGTTCAAAGGTGTGGGGGGAAAAATGCTGTTTAGGGGCAAAGGGGAATACGGGAGTCTCGAAGGTTCCTGGACAACTCGTAAGGAACATGACTGAGAGGGCAGGGAATGATGATGCAGGTTAGTGGCGAGTCCCACCCCTGCACTGGAGACCGGCAAAGGGACAGATAGATCCCAAAATATTCCGAAGTCTGGTCATCTGGCAGGCCTGGGGAAAAACCAGCATGTTCTGAGCAAATGAGTGACCGGCTGTATCTGAATGGCACAGCCCAGAGGAAAAGCTCTGTAAAAAAAGTAAAGCTTGTCCCTGGGGAGCATCAGGGAGACACTGGAATCAGTGTGAGGATGGGAACTTCCCA
Organism: Nestor notabilis; assembly: GCF_000696875.1. Classification (NCBI taxonomy): domain Eukaryota; kingdom Metazoa; phylum Chordata; class Aves; order Psittaciformes; family Psittacidae; genus Nestor; species Nestor notabilis. The sequence goes on from NW_009932051.1 coordinate 997, forward strand.
GGGGGTGTGAGAGCAGGGAGGTGGTGGGATGCACGCAATTGGTGGAGAAGAAATGGGGAGGCTTTGTCTGGGGGGAGGCGAACAAAAGCTGCTTAGTTTAGTGCTGGGCTCCTAGCACAGTGCTGGCTGATGGCAGGTCTGGTTTAGGTGTGATGGGGAGGGAATGCTGTCCCCTCTCTCTGCTTACATGTGGTTTAAAACCAGGAGTGTGACTTGAGAAGCAGTCTGGCATAACCCCTGCGAGTGGTGGGAGCTTGGGATAATGCTCCAGGGCTGCAGCAAGGGTAGGGGGGATGACTTGCAGGATGCAGTATTTGACAGGGCATGGTTGCTGCTGTAAGCTTTCTCTCTCAAATGGGGACAAACAGGTTGAAGTTATGGATTAGTATCTGTTCTGCTGCTGTTTTTGAGTGGGAAGAGGCAGGGTGGCATTTCACAGCCTGGGGAGCAGAAGCCACTCCCTGCTTGGATCGGGTTGGAAAACCTCCAGGGACTTTTGCCTTCATCCCTATCACTGTTAGCACTGTGCATCCTCTTCGGAAAGAGGACAGTGTGCATTTAGAGGAGGACTTTTGTGCACAGGGCTTGAAGAAGGGCAGAGGCTGGGCACTGAAGGAGGTTGTGATGAAAGCACACGGCTGGAAATCCATGGTGTCTCACAGGGAACAGTGGTCCCTCAGTCATGGAAAGTCCATCTGTTCTCACCCACAAATGAAGCTTTCTCTGAAAGCTGATCCCAATCTCCTCTTTCCTGCGTGACCCTGGCAAGTTCTGCCGCATAGAAACCCTAAAACTGGCTAACAGAGAAATACCTACAGGGTAAGGATGTGGCAAAATGGAGTTACTGGAGCTTAAGAAGTAACTGCCCATCTGCTAGGAGGTTGTGACTGTGTAATTTTAGCCTGCCCTGATTGTAAAGTAAAACACAGTGTAAAGCTCTTGTGTCGGGGATTATGCAGATAGGTTTTACCTTGCAGTTCAGGCCGGCTAATACCGCATCCAGCCGTCGTCGTGGCTCAGCTGACAGACAGTAACTTGCTAAGCTGCAATGACTTGCTTGTGCTTGATCAGATACCTGTGTTCAAATGACCCATCTGAAGGAGAAGTGTTGCACAAAGTCTCCTACAGCCTTAGGGATGGATTATAAACCACCGTGAGCAAACAGTGTTAGTTGGTGTTTAAAGAAAATGGGACACACACACACACTGAGCTTTTGTTCTCTGCCACTGGTTGTCTGTGACCTTGGGAGAAGGCTCTTGACTGGTGTGGGTTTGTAAAAACACCTGTAACTGCTAAACCCACACAAAATGTCAAGCCTGATACTGTAAGGCATTGACATCTATCAATAAACTTGACTAGAGGTGCTTCCTAGCCCTGGCTCTTCAGTCTTCACGTTGTCACTGGGGTGTTTCTGCTCAGCTCCTTGCTCGAAGGCAATGAATGATTCCACCACGAGGCTGTTTCTGCAGACGTGGGAGAAAATACTGATTGCAGACGTGATGCGTTGGCCTCCGAGTGTGTGTACACAGAGAGAGGTATCATCTGCCCCGGAGGTCACCATCTGGACTTGTAACTTTGGATCTGTGTGTTGTCAGTGGAACAGGTCACCTTTCCTGCTCACCTTTATGTCAGATACCACGTTGTGGTGGTGTTTTCCTCCCTGGTCCCTATCCTTCCCTTTGCACAGCCTTGGCTGGCTGCAGCTCTTCACTCCTCTGGGGGGGCTCTTCAATGATTAACTCCCCTCCTTCATACACTGTACTCTCTTTGTTTGTGAGGACTTTCTGTACTGTACAATTAATTATAAGCTAGTTTCCAGAAACTAAAGACTAACAAGTCAGCAGAACCTAGGGAAAGCTTCAAGCAATAGTGGTTCTCCCTGTGCCCCATGATGGACTTGCCCAGAAAGCTGTTTTGCCTGTGAAGGAGGATGTTAGTTATGTGCTGTGACGCTTGCTGCCACTTGATATTTTTAGAGACCTTTCCTTTTAGCAAAGTCAATTCAAAATTAAACAGCATGCTTTCCTGCTCCTTGTATGGCTGCATCCTCCCATCCTTTGGGAGGTGATGTAGTAAAGCAGTGATGAAGCAGATGCCTGTAAGAGTACAAATGATTTGGAAAGGTTAGTGTTGGCAATGCAGGGTACTACATTTACTGCTGTTACAAGAACTTGTAACAGCACTTAAATAAGAAACAAATCCTATAAATAAAGTGAAAATGAGTTTGCAGCTTCTTTGGTGGCAAGAAGAGTGAGGAGGAAGATGGACCCATGTCATGCTCTCTTTAGCAGAGGAGGGTATCAGCTAAGCTGCCTTCACATTGACCGAAAACATGTAGGTCCTGCTTCATTGGAAGAAGTATCAGGGACTTGATATATGGAGCTCTGTGCCCTGTCCTGGGCTTGACCAGGGTTAGACAGTGCTGCTGAGGGATGTACAACTCCTGTCTGAAGCCCTGGCTGGGTGTGTGCTGGCAGGGCTGGGGGAGCAGGACTGAGGCTTGGGCTGGTTGTGTTCCTACGGCTTTGTCTGGCTTCTGAGTACTTCCAGATTTACCAGGGCTTTCTTAGGTGAACTCTGAAAACTCGTTAATGCTTAAGTTCCTTTTGTCGTAACAACCAGAATTGCTGATAGAAACTTCATTCTTAATCTGTCTCTCCTCTTTAACTCGCAGCCCTGTAATTAATACCCTGCTTAAAATCAGCTTTCTTAACTTTATTACCTTCCTCCTTTCCTCTGACGTCAGTAATAGGGCTTTTTTTCCCTAAAATGTGCAGATTTTGCCTTTTGTCCCTGGCTGCCAACTCCAGACAGAGTTTATTGGGAGAATCTGCATCATGCTGGCATAGCAACCGAGCTGCCAAGCAGCTCTAACAGCGATGCTTGGCAACTCGTGGGAAGGGCTACGGAGGATCTTAAGACTTGGTGGAGCAAATCTGAGTTATATTTGTGCACATACTACCTGGAGCTGGGGGTGGGCTGCTGAATCATGGGATGGTTTGGGTTGAAAGGACCTTAAAGTCCAGTTCCAACCCCCTGCCATGGACAGGGACACCTTCCAGTAGAGTAGGTTGCTCCAAGCCCCAGTGTCCAACCTGGCCTTGAACACTGCTTTTGGCTGGTGGTGTGCATGTAGTGAGCTGCTGCAGCTGATCTTTAAGAGGATCTGGAGTCCCTGAACAGATCCTGTTTCCATGCGGAGGGACGTCAGCAGGGAGGAGGTTAAGCCTGGTTAGGTAACATGGCATGGTGCTGGGGTTGGTGAGGTGCTGGGGGAGGACGTAGGAACTGTTTGGCTCACGATTCTCAAGGGTACCCCATAGCTTGAGTCGTGATCTATTAAGCTTAAAAAAAAAAACCAAACCCTAAAAACATCCTTGAAATAAAGCCCCAGATTAAATATTCCCCATTCATGTGATTGACACGTAGCTCCACAAACAGCTCATTGCAGACCTTGGCTTGTCTTTTAAAGAACAAAATGCCCCGGGAAAGACGTAAAGGCCCCTTGTGCATTAGGATGTGAGGAGGGGAGTGCTTACTGGACTTTGCACTGGCCAGGCAGGCTTTACAGACAGAGCAAACACAAGGAAATGTTGCTGTGTCTGCAGTGGTGAGGAAAGCTGTTAGCTGGGCTGGCTTAAACCAGCTAAGCAAACATGCTGTGCTACTTCAAGTGCAGGCAGGAATATGGTGTTCTTGGTTATGGGCTGTGGCTTTTTGCATCTGCCTTGTGTAACAGTTTATCTTTGGTGAATATCAAGACTATAACTTCATTTTCAAACTCATGTTAGCAGTGAGTTAGTTATTGTGGCCTCAGCAGCCTTATTACCTGCTGCACTGCTGTGGTACTCTCACTGCAGAGCTAGGTGTTATCCCTGCATCAAACTCCACTAAATGCTTAAAAGCCTGTAATTAGGCCCACATTAAATGATGTGTGTGTGCCACACTCCCTGGCTTGCTCCTGATGAAAGCTCAGGAAGTCACTTACAAAGTGGTTAAAGGGTAGGAACTGGAAAGTGTTGTTCTACCTGGGCCACTTTATAGCGCACATCTGACTGCAATGTTTAATGGTAGTTGGAAGAGGAGGAAGAACTCCAGCTGGTGTAACTGCTGTGTGGATGCTTGGATAGGAGGCTTTGGAGCAGCTGAGTCTGTTCTGAAGCCTGCCCTTGATTTTGGTGTTTGGGTGTTCAGCACAATGGCAAACCTCCTCCACAGGCTTTATTGCTGCAGAGGAGAGGGGTGCTGGTATCCAGGTATCCCTGCTCCTAGCTGCCATGAGTGCTTTGGGAGAACTTGCAACCAGAGCAAATCAACCCTGGCATAGCAAAATAGCCTTATGAACGTGAAACTTCAAGACTTTTGCTTAAGCTACATATCCCGAACATGTATGAAAGCAGTAAGTGGGTGGCATCCTGCTCTGACTCTGTTCTGGAGGCAGATTTTTGGGGAAGAGGAAGACAAGAGTCCTCTTGTGTTGTATAGTGGGAGAGGTCACGCTCAAGCCTGGTCCCTCCTGTGCTGTCTATGTAAATTCTTGGAGAGATGAAAACGGGATCAGAAAGCACAGATGGGATGTAAGGAACAGCCAGTCACCATCCTACTTGGATGCTGGCCAAAGCCTCTGGGGTTGAGGGAGGGATGCCTGGTTAAGAGTTAACTTGTGGTGAGCTGATGTAAGGTCTCTGTGCTCAATGGGAGCCTGGTGTTGAGCAATGGGAGGCCTCCTGCATTGGCTGCTGGGTGGGACTCGGCAGCCACAGCTTCCCTTTTAAGTAGAAGGGCAGGGCTTGTGCAGCCAATCCCACCCGAGCCAGCTTTGCTCATAGGCATGTGTCATGAGACTTGCCGGCATTTCCTTTCCACCACGCACTGAAACCGGCTCCGGGGAATCATTCGGTTTTACTTCCCTTCCCGGTGGATCCGAGCAGGGCAGCGGAGGCTCCGGCTCTAAAAGATGCTCTGTCTCTGCCTGTACGTGCCGGTGTTCGGGGAGTCCCAGGCTGAGTTTGAGTACTTTGAGTCGAAGGGGCTGCCGGCTGGGCTCAAACCTATCTTCCGGCTCAGCCTCTTCATTCCATCCCAGGAGTTCTCCACCTATCGCCAGTGGAAGCAGGTATGGCCCTGAGGGAGGAATGGGAGTGAGTGATGGAGGGGTGGTCTCCAACGCCCTGAGTTGAGGGGGAGAAGCTCATGATGGCCCTGTCATATAGCAGGGTACAACATGGACATGCTTCTCGTGCCTCTTGGCAGGGATGGCTGAAGCAGCCTGGAGGTGTGTTCCTGATTCTTTTTGGTTTGGATCGGGGGAGATCTCGGTGCCTCTGTGACTGTTTAAACCAGTTGATTTGATGCATGTTAAGTAGGAAAAGGGGGTTTCCAGATTGTTCTTCTCTAACTGGTCTGCTGAAATAGAATGTTTCACATCCTCTTCCTTTTCCTTCTTGCATCCTGCCTCCCTCTGACAGGAGGTGTGACATCTAGCGTCAGCTCAAGCAGGTCTCCCCCCATGAGGGTGATCGGGTTTGTGTTGTGAGCAGCTCTGTGCTCATGGCCCAGCAGTGGTGAGTGGGCTGAGCTGGAGGAGTTACAGAGCATTCCCCTTCCCTGTGGAATGGAGATGCACTGAATCCATGGAGTGCTCTGTCAGACCCTTGCTCTCAGCTTGCTCCTCCTGATGTGGTTCTTATAGCCAGGCTTGAAGAACACAGACAGCAAAGCTGGCTGGGCTCTTTATATCTGTGTACAGACACAAAGCATAATGGTAGCAGGCTGTAAGACCTGGGGTCCCACAGGAGGCTGCAGGGTCTGGGTGTGACACAGGTCACCATACAAGCATCAGCATCCAGCACTGCTGTTAGCGACCAGCTCTGTCTATGGAGAGTTTGTATTTGCTGTTGAAGAGCTGCAGGCAGGCACTTGTTCATATCCCTGGAGAAGACGCTGTTGGGTTACTGCTGGACAGCAGAGCAGCTTCCATTACCTGCCGTCTCCGATCACCCCTCTCACATCTCATGCTGTTAGCACAGGAGCACTTACACAGTCCCATCTCTGGTACAGTGCTCTCAGTCAGTGCCTGCCAAGTGGCTGGGGGTTGCCAGCCAGACGGAAGCCCTGATTCAGCTGTTCAAGGCCAGCCTGCTGACATGTGAGGGGTGTTGGTCTATCTTTAGCCTACAAGTTGAATGTAAGGTCATAGCTGATCTTTACAACAGTCATATGATGAATTGCAGGTGAAGAATACCGGGTGTACCTCAAAGGTCAGGGCAGCTGGGACACTGCTTTCTTATTTAAGGTTCATAAAATGATTAGGAATAATCCTCGTGGCATTTGGGCTAAAGTGACAGTGGGTTTTAATAGTGAAGTGTTTAGTGTCATTTAGGATGGCATTGGAACTTGACTTGAGGTTTGTGAAGGGGACTGGTGCTTGTAGGCTGAGGGAATATCATAAGAAGCTTAGCTTTGCCTGTTACCTTTGAAGCCTAAACAAGATCTTGGTGGACAGAGGGTTAGCCTAGTGCTGCATTTCATCTCAGAGCTTCCTTAACCCACCTGCTGTTCACATACATGTTACAAGAGTTAAAGCAAAACTGTAGGTGATGCAGTAGATTGAATCACACATCATTTAGTGTTGCTCATTGGTTCATGTTAGAAAAGACTTAGAGGGTGTCAAAGGCAAGTGACTGAATAAGAAGGGGAATAGGAACTCCCTGAGCCACATTCCTGCAGCCTGGACATCACCTCTCCTGTCAACAAGTAGCCATGTGTGCCCTTAGATAGGACAGTCCATCTGGTATTGGCCCGTGCTGGAGTGAGTTAATGAATCATTTACCTTGTCCCAGATGTCTGGCACAGAGTCTGATCTTGATTTTAGCTTTGTCCTCCTAAGAACCTTTTCTTGTTCTGTATGGAAACTGGTGTAATTAGAGCACATAGCTTCAGGGTGCCTAAACCAGTTCATAGGGGTTTTTATCTTTGGCTGTGTCCATTAGAGCTGGGCAGGCTTTTTCTGGTTGGAGTAAGTTATTGCCAGAGGCACCTAACTTCTCCAAGGATCGTAGTAGGCACAAAATTCCTTCTCCTGTTCAGGTTGTTTTATTACCTGAAGCTTTGTGATTTACTTCTTATGCAAATGTTACTTCATACTTAGTTCAAGGTACAGCACTAAGATTAGACACATGATATTAGCACAGTATCCCTGTCAAAGCACGAGGCATTTAATCTGCGTAACTAACTTTAGGAGAGACGGTTGCCTGGAATCAGGTGACTTTTCTACATTACTGCTTTGCTCATGTTCCTTTGAGGAATTATGGTTGTCAGCTATTTTCTGGAGGAAAAGCCAAAGTTGTGTAGGAAATGATCTTTAAATCGGGTAGAAGAAGGGGCATATCTGTCTGAATGGACAAAGGAACTGACAGGTTTTGGTGTTCCCGAACAGAAAATTGTGAAGGCTGGAGACAAGGACCTGGATGGACAACTGGATTTTGAGGAATTTGTTCACTATCTCCAAGATCATGAGAAGAAGCTGAGACTGGTCTTCAAGAGCTTGGATAAGAAGAATGATGGTAAGCACCTTTCTCATGCTCCTGAGTAGGCTACTCTATGAGTTAGCTTGTAATATGTATACCTGAGCTCACTGGCTTGTCTTTGCAGGCCGTATTGATGCCCAGGAGATTGTACAGTCTCTTCGGGACCTGGGAGTCAAGATCTCTGAGCAGCAGGCTGAGAAAATCCTGAAGAGGTGAGGATTGAGCTGCTGCTTCTGCTTTACTGCTGAGGGGCTTAGAAAGAAGCACAGGGACAAGGAACCCATCTCCTCTTTCTACCCTGTATGCTCTTTCCAGAGACCTCAGCTCCTCCCTTTTTGCCTGTTCCTCTTCATTTTGATCTTTTTTTAACCCTCTCCATGGCTTAACCCTTATAAAGTCATCATGCACTGTGGAGAGTTACTGTCAGAACCACTTTATTTCCTGACCTGTTGTGGGTATTTGCATCCCTGTCTCATTGTCCTGCTGCCCTGAGCTTGCTGCTTTGGAGAAGGACTGTGCAGTTGCTCTTTGGAAATGCTGAGTGCTTTATGCATGTGGCACTAACATGTTAACAACCACTTATTTGTGCTGTTTTCTCCTCTTTCTTTCCTCTGCTACCTTCCCTCTGTCTGTTTGCCTGTGTGTCAGAATAAGGACGGGACACTTCTGGGGTCCTGTCACCTAGTAAGTATTATTTTGCCTTCAGTGTCAGTTGTGTCCCTACTTTTGGTAGGAGGGGTTGCAGCTACTCTTGTGGGTCAGTTAAAGGGGAGAGACAGGGGAGGAAAAAGGGAGCCCTCTTCTACCTCTGCAGTGTTTGAATAGATTTCTTACCTTTGTCTTGTGTCTCTTTAGAAGTCTTTTAGTAGCTGCTTTGCAAAGCTTTTTTTTTTTGGTGTAGGCCTGAATAACCAAAGGGAAGGGGAGGAGGAATTTGTCATCCTGTGGGAGTCTGTACTCATTGAATGCTAAATCTTTTTAGCATGGATAAAAATGGGACGATGACAATTGATTGGAATGAGTGGCGAGACTATCACCTGCTGCACCCAGTGGAGAACATTCCTGAAATCATCCTCTACTGGAAGCACTCCACGGTAAGAAATGGTTCCTCTGCAGCAGGTCTTGCTCTTTGCCCAGCTTCTCAGCCAGAGTCCTGATCCCCAGGAGCTGCTATCAGCAGGCCTGGTCTTTCTCTCCATGGTTCAATAGCTGCCTTGTAGCCCTAGAAGCCAAATTGCTTCCTGTCCTGTTATCTTGCCACCCATCACTGGCACAGCTTCTGAAGCCTCTGGCACAGGTGATAACTGCACTTTTGTACAAAGATGAGGGTGTTCACTTGGCTTGTGCCTCTGAGAGCTCATTCCCGTGGCCAGTCCTTGCTGGTTCAGGACCTGTTAAAACTGGAAATGGATTTGACAAGCACCCATCCTTCCTGGAGATATTTCAGTGTGTGTAAATAGCATGTAATGAGATTAAACTGGCTGTGAGCTTGGAAGGGTCCAGACAGGTCCAGCTTTTTTTGCCAGGCAGCTGCCTGCAGTTGGTCATTTTGTTCCTTACAGTGATCCACAGCATTTTAATGCAGGCAGATGTTGAGCAGCTGCCAGATTCATGGGCAGAAATCTCTGGATGTGAAGGTTCCACCCGTGCCATGTTATAGAAGTGGTGGTTCCTGTGGCCAGGCACAGCACTTAATGGCTATTGATAAGCTGCTGACTTGGGACAAGCATATCCAGTACTTCAATACTTAGCACTGATTAAGAGCAATGAAACTTGGGCAAGATCACTAGCTAATGAAATATTTCTCAACACCTTCTACTTTTGCAGATCTTTGATGTGGGAGAGAATTTGACTGTCCCTGATGAGTTCACAGTGGAAGAGAGGCAGACAGGGATGTGGTGGAGACATCTGGTTGCAGGTGGAGGTGCAGGTGCCGTGTCCAGAACCTGCACAGCTCCTTTGGACCGCTTGAAAGTGCTCATGCAGGTAGGATGGAGCAGCTCCAGTTTGTTTGAATACCCAGGCACATTCCTTTAATATTCTTGGATGCTTAGGAAACGATAATGTTCATCAACACATCACAGCATCTGTCTAGGATTAATCTCATTGCTCATACCTTGCTTTTTATGAAAGCTTTTTGGATTAGTCGAATGATCCAAGGCACGTAAAAATATTGTTTGTTGAGTAGGAAAAAATATAGAGAATCTTTTGGGAGGTGACATGTGAAAACTGTCAATAGTTAGAGAGCTTTGTGATTTAGAGCACTGGGAACCTTGGGTTTTGGTGAAACAGGTTTAAGCTGTGAGAGCTGAAGTGGTTGTGGTGGTCAGCGGGCAGAGCTTGACCTCACTGTAAGTATTACCAGTGTTAGAAAGGAGTTGGTAAACCTTGTTTTTAACGTGCTTTGTCACTGTACTTGCTCTTGGGCCAGCTGAGAAGGTTACCCGGGGTAACTGATCCTACAGTGGGTATGGGAGTTGTTTATTTAACCTTTCCTCCCATTCCAGAGAGAGATACTTAGGTCCATTAGTTAACACTAGACTTTGCAGAAAAGGAAAGAAGCTTGCTTTCCTATTGTGGGAGTTATCTGGGAGGGATTAAAGCCTTGGCAAATCTCTGGGTAAATCAAAAAAGTGCCCTTTTGTCCCTGGATTACAGAAAGAACGTAGCACTGTCGTAAACAGGGCTGGATCTAATCCAAGCTTTCCTGCTCTCTCCCAGGTCCATGCCTCCCGCAGTAACAACATGTGCATCATTGGTGGCTTTACTCAGATGATCCGAGAGGGTGGACCAAGGTCACTGTGGCGAGGGAATGGCATCAATGTGCTGAAGATTGCACCCGAATCTGCCATTAAGTTCATGGCCTACGAGCAGGTGAGTAAAAGGGCACAGACGGAAGGCTGCAGAAGGGTTTGCAGAAGGACAAGCTGAAACAAAAGCTGGCTGAGATAAGTCGGTGAGGCTCAATGTCTGCTTTGGCTTCTACAGATCAAGCGGTTCATTGGCACTGACCAAGAAATGCTGAGGATCCATGAGAGGCTGTTAGCTGGGTCTCTGGCTGGGGCCATTGCACAGAGCAGCATCTACCCCATGGAGGTGAGGCCCGTGGCTGACAGCCCAGCCCTTGGGGGGGTCATGGGAGAATGTGGGGAGGACACCAGCACTGTGATAGCTTGATTCTTGGAGGTCGTGTCAGGCAGTACTGCTTGCATGACATTTGTTGTAGTCAAGTCATGCTCTTAAGCATGACCTTGTGTGGTTTTTCTCCTGTAGGCCTTCATGGTATTTATTTTTGCCTTCTAGGTTCTGAAAACACGGATGGCTCTAAGGAAAACAGGACAATATTCAGGTGTGTTGGATTGTGCCAAAACCATCCTTCGAAAGGAAGGAGTGGCTGCCTTCTACAAAGGCTACATCCCCAACATGCTGGGAATCATTCCGTATGCTGGCATTGACCTGGCAGTCTACGAGGTATGAAGCCTTCAACTTGTAAGGCTGTGCTGCTTGTGTAGCTTTATCATTGTCAGACCCATCAGTTACTACAGGAGTTTAATTTATCAAAGCTTTCCTGGTCAGCTTTATGGGGCACAATTGGATTTATTTTTAACCCCAAATGGCCTAAAGGATAATCCAATACAACAATTCTCCTTTCCTAGTCAGCATCATGCACGGTCCCTTGTTTGCTTTCTTTATGAGAAGGCATTTTCCCCAGTAGCAGTAGCTCAAAAAGAGTTGAGAAGCCTCATGCTTCTGGCTGAATCTGCACATAACTTCTTGGGCCTTTACACTAGATCTTTTATGTTATGTGATAAGCTTTTGATTGCCTCTTCACTGCTAACATGTGGCTTGTTCCTTCCAGACACTAAAAAATACCTGGTTGCAACGCTACGCTGTCAACAGCGCTGACCCTGGAGTCTTTGTTCTGCTGGCCTGTGGCACCATCTCCAGTACCTGTGGGCAGCTTGCCAGTTACCCACTGGCTCTCGTGAGGACACGCATGCAGGCCCAAGGTGAGGGCTTCTAGGAACTGTGGGAACTCGTGTTGTGGTCCCTGAGCTGGGTAAAGGTCCTTTAGTGTAAACATTGCAACAACAGCCTGTGCAGCTGAGCAGAAGGCTATTTGCCATGCTGCAAGAGGACAGTGGACTTTGTGCTGCCCCTAGTGTCGGGGGCCAAGCACCTCCAGGACAGAGCTCCTGTTTTGATGAGCAGTTTTGGGCTAAGGGCACCTTCAGAGCGAGTTGAGAAGATGGCTGTGATGTGCAGCATGGTTGTGGCTTGCTGAGAAGTTAGATGCTGTTCCACATGGAGCACTTTTGCTCTGTGAACATCCCCAGGAAGGACATGAATCGGAACACGTAGGCTGCGTTACTGATTTGTGCCTTTCTCTGTTGCAGCTTCAGTGGAGGGTGCTCCTGAAGTGACAATGAGGGGACTGTTCAGACACATTCTGAAGACAGAGGGAGCCTTTGGTCTTTACCGAGGTCTGGCACCGAACTTTATGAAGGTGATCCCGGCTGTCAGCATCAGCTACGTGGTTTATGAAAACCTGAAGATGTCTCTGGGCGTGCAGTCACGGTGACCAGGAGATGCTGAGGACTTTGAACTCTGAAGTCTTGGGGGGCAACCTCAAGACGTATAGCCATCTCTCATTCTGTGAATGTGTTGACACTAAGCTGACTTAAGCAAAGCTGTGAAATCTCAGATAGTTTGTAAGTCAGTAAGGGGAGGGGGAGAATCTGGTGTCCTTTGCCATCTTGCTACTCAGAGCTTTACATCATGTGGGCTTTTTGGGACACCACGGGGTGAACTCCTGGTTGAATCTTAAGGCGTGAGCTGCCGAGGTCAGTTGCCAGCGGTGTGGCAGAATAGCAAAGGTTTGGGTAACGGGTCTGCTTTCAGTGTACAGCATGTGCAGAGCTGTTTGCCTGCAGATGAGCACCTTCTGACTTGCTGAAAGAGCTTCTTTTTTCCATTCAGAGAGCTTCTTTTTTTTTTTTTTCTCCATTCAATTGTTCAACTTCCTACCCGTTACTCAAATCTGTACAAACCTTGTGTAGGAGCTGCTGCCACACCAGGCTTGTTGTTATGTTTACATATATTCCTTTGGGTAGGAGACATTCATGTTCTGCTTCCAAGACTTGACATGAAATGTACCTTTGAACTATACTGGTTTTGAGGGCTGGTGGGCAGTGGTTTATCTGGTCAGGCTGAAGGTTATTGAGACCAGCCTGATGAAGAATTAGAATTATTTATTTTTTATAGGTTTAAGTGTGTCTCAGAAATCCACTAACAAGATGCACTTACTAACAGAAGCAGCAGACTAGAGCCTGCATGCCTGTATCCTTTGCATGCTGGGATTGGCTTGTCTTATACTTAGCAGGGGCTTGGAAAGGTTTGGAAAGCCCTGGATGGACTGGCACCTTGATGCATGGCTTCAGTGAACAAAACCCACTCTATCACAGCTCCTGTGCAGTCGTGCTCCCAGCACAACATGAGAGCTCCTGTGCAGCGTTGCATGGACCTTTGAATTCCATTCTGCCTGGTGCCAAGGTGGACCTTTCCAAGCCCTGTGCCTACGCTGCTATCTATCTCTTTAGACCTCTTTGTAGATCGATGTTCAGGTTTATGTTAGTGGGATGGAGTCCCCAAGCCAGGAGTATGTATGCTGTTGGGAGAGGGGTGTTAGGGAGAGAGGGGCTGGTTGTCACTGGGAGAGGGGAGCTTTCGGTCCTGAAGACGTGCTTGCTTTGCTTTCAAAGGGTGCTTTTCACAAAGCTAAGGGAAAGACATGGCTTTAAAATTTCTCTGACTGCATTATGGGCTATTTTCATCAATAGGATCTGGCTTCTGAGGCCTGGGAGATCCTCATCCAACTTTACATTTAGGACAGAAAATAATAAAGGACCAGCGTCGCATTCCACTGTTTTACTGCTTAAAGCATATTTATTTTGTATTTATTTGAACAGAGTTATGTCAGACTATTTTTATAGACTTGTTTAAATATTGTTACTGTGCTCGTAGTTCTGTTTTAGAAAGTTCTCTCTTTGTTCTCTCACATCACACAGCTGAGTCGTGGGCAGGGATGCTAAAGCCACTCATGTACCTTCCTCTTGGGGCTTGAGCTGCCTTTCCCACGTCTGGGGTTGTTGCTGGAGGACCTCAGCCCAGAGAAATTCTGTAGCAAGAAGCCGTAGGAGAGAAGGGAGTAGTTGGGAAGCAGAACCTTGGGAGGAGGGAGAGGGGGCACTGTGAGGCTTGCCTTATGTTGGAATTGCCTCTGTGCATGGCTGAGAGGCTTTTGGGTTGATGGCTGAAGTTGGGAAGTAGAAGGTCTGTGTATGTTGGATGTCACAACGGATAATTGAGAGCAACCTTGGGGAAATCTTAGGGAAAAGGGGGGAGGGAAGAAATCTCAGGGACTAAACCCACAAGTTTCCAGAGAGATGGCAGGAAACTTGCGCTTGGGCACAAGCTGCTTTGAGGCTGAAACAGCAGAGCCTGCTGCTGGGGCAGTGCTCCTCACATGCAGGTGGGCACTGTGGGGAGACGTGGGAAGCCAGACAAGGATGCACTAGCACTCAGCAGCTGCTGCTTTTTTGCTGGCAGCTTTGGTGGTTGATGGAGAGTCTCCCAGGTAAGACTCTCCCTTGACTATCCAGTGCTGTCAGGAGTTAGCCACGGGGAAATCGAAATCAATCTGGATTAGTGACATGATTTTTTTCCACCCCCCACCCCCTTCTTGAGACCTGTCATAAATTCTGCAGTGGCTCCTTCCTACCAATGTGGCCTAATGGGAATATGAATATCAGAATGCAAAAATCAATGCAAAATGACAACCATCTTTGTAGCTGTAACCACAAATTGTTATAATAGAAATCTAACTTGGATTCTTCATGTAGGGAACAGTCTGCTAATAAAGGTCTGTCAAAGAGATACCATGCGTCAGCATCTCTCTGTTTACATGGTTTATTGGTGCTGCTTGTGGCCAGACATTTCCTGGGATGATTGTCACTAAGGATTCTAACACTGGGAAGGATTCTCGCTATGAGGATCTGGGAGAACAGAACTCTTCTTGAAGGCAAAACCCAGCAAACCTGAGATCAAGGCAGTGATGAGTTGGGGGTGTGCAGATACTATTAACCCATCTCTGAGCGTTGCTGGACTTTGCTCATCTGTGCAGCATCCATTCCTGTTCAGAGAAGAGAGTTTCCTGGAAAAGCCCTGGAAGGAACCTGGCTTTAGAAGGCTTTCAAAAGAAAGGCTTTGTGCAGTTACTCCTTAAATCAAACTCCAGCCAGGACCTATCCTTACAGCTCATTCAGGACCTATAACTGGTAGCACAAGTGGCCTCTGATCGGGTTAACAAAACTTGCTGCAGGGGCCAGGCTGCCTTTGTTTGGTTCCTTATGCCTCTGACTGTAATTCAAGGCTTTTATTCAGCTATAAATCTACTCATAAAGTCTGGGGCTTTGTAATGTGAGCCACTGCTTTCCATCGGTGTCAGCCCAGATGCTTATCCGGGCGCCTGGCAGCACTCAAGGCTGGCAGCATCCCCTCCTACCCTTCCACTGCCTCGCTCCTCGAGGTGGGGAGTTGTGCTTCATGTCCCACACTGATAAAGCTGTGTCTGAAGCAAGGGCTGGCGGGTACCTGTGCCCTGACACTGGAGGGAATTGGCTGTGCTTGACCTTGTAAAACTCATTTGTGCCACAGGAATCGAGCTGAAGGCTCATCGCTGGAAGGCTGCACAGGGCCAGGCACCCTGCTGCTGCACAGGGAGGAGCAGGGCCCTTCTTCACCATGTCCCCTCCAGCTTTTCTCCTTCCCTTCCTTCTTAAGGAAGAGATATTTCCAGTGCTTAATTGCTAGGTTAGAGCTGAGCCTGAATTACTGCCCAGACGTGCACAACAGCAGTCTCCTTATAACCCCCCCTTCACCAACACAGTGACAGCACTTCCCTCCCTGGGGGCTGTGACAAGGGAGGGGTGAGGTGCCCAATGAATGTGGGGTATATTGGAGGCACAGAGAGCAATGTGGGTCTTGGCACTTGAACCCTCTCACCCCCAGGCTCCTGAGATTATTGGGGAATGGGGAAACGGGACCTTTTCCTCTGGGGAAATGAAACTCCAGCCTGGGTTGGGTTATTATCCCATCCTTCTCTCATTTGACGGTGTTGTCATGCTATGTCACAGACCTTGCCATGGATGAAGTTTACTGGGGAGCTCTTGCCTCATCCAAAGGGTTTGGGCAGGGATATTAATGAATAATCATTATTCAGGAATAATCATTCTATGATTCTATAATATCTTACTGCCCCCACTGGGCTACTTTTGGCAGTCGAGCTGCTGTCAAGAGAATTGGGTGGTTGCTTCTAGCTAAGCACCCTCTTCCTCTCAGACTATAGTTAAATATGAGTTTCTAGCCTTCTATATATTCCAGTCATGTTCCAGTTGGTTACCAACTGCTTGGCGTGCTCATTTAAAACAGTTAATGATTGCCCTCTTCTGGTTAGCCTCCATCACTGCTTCGCTGCACTATGGCTTTTGGCAGAGCTCTTTCAAGCTTGACGTGAAGCTGAGGGACTGAGTCAGCACTGAAAACACTTCCACGTGTCCCGTCCCCCACTGCTCAAGGTTGACTTTGCCCAGCTCCTAACTGAATGACACACGAGGTGAATTGGGTGTTTGAGTTCTTCTTTCGAGCTCTGATTCTGATCCAAAATCCAGCAACAAAATGCATTGAGTTTGAAGAAAACATTTATTGCCCAATGTGGGATCAGTTATTTGCGCTCCCCGGTTGGTGGGTACCTGGAGGAGGTGATGCTGTGACTGCAGCCGTGGGCTCCATCCATGCGCTGTTTCCCTTTCCAACTTCTTCCATTTGACACAGCTCCTTCCAAAACAACAACAATAGGATAAGTAACAGCCCTTGCACCAGCAGGACAGGATTTACTGAAGAAAGAATTATTTCTCTTTTCCTTTCTATCCAAGTCTAATAGTGCCCAGAGAATCCATGGGCTTCCCCAGTCATGGACACACTTGCCCGGGTGCTGAGCTGCTGCTGGTGCCATTTCCAACACTGTGCTGTAAAGAGGAAAGGGGATTTCTAGGACAAAGCTGTACCTTGGGGGGGGTCAATGTGCTCTGAAGGAAAGGAGGGTTCAAACCCTTTGGGAAGTCAGTATAAAGCTCATGCTATCCAGGCACTCGGAATTAGCACCATTGAAGTTCTCCTAATGCCTCCGGCCAGTGCATGGGTACATGAACCTCTACTCTGGTGCTCTGTTCACATCCATCTCCTTCAGCCTGATGATGAAGCTCCCCAAAATCTTTTCTGCCTTTAACTGGTTTCATTTCACTCCTCAGATGCCTCTTGCCTGGGCACAAACCCCTTCTCTGGTGACAGCAGTTGCACCAGAGCTTGAAAGGACAAACAAGTTGGGCTTGTTTTGCCTTTCCCTCAACTTCATCTATTTGTCTAAATTTAAATGTGATCCAGAAGCTTCTGCAGCCCCTTGGTCTGCAGCTGCCTCCTGTTAATCTGGGCGAGCTCAGTCCTGTTCCCAGGTGCTGCCCATTGCCTATAATGGAGAGACCTGTCCCACTGTGAGGATCTGTGTCCCTGAACCCACAGGGACAGTGCTAAAAGCAGCTTCTTGAGATTGGGGGCATTTGGGGCTATATTGAGTCCAGCCTGGCTGCTTGCAGTGGGGTTCAGGGCACCTCTGGAAGCTCGGAGTTTCCTGATGTAGATGAGCAGAGGGAGAACAGGAGAAGGTAAGATGTTTTTCACCTTCATTTTGTAAAAGGGTCATTTGCAGGATAAAATGGCCTAAATTGGGGCTGGGTTCGGTTAATGTTAAACATTTATGTTGAATGTTAATTTAATGTCTATTAAGGTTAAGCAGTTAATGTTTTGGTGGAGAAACGAAAGGAAAAAGTCTGTTTTTGTGGGAGTGGGTGGTGTTACCTCTGTTCCAATGTCCTGTGGGGTTGGGAGCTCAGGGCTGGACCCCAGCCCAACAGGAGCCTCTGTGCTGGGGTGGGAGTGGAATGGGCTTGTGCAGTCTTCCTGAACCCCATACTCAGCCAGCCAGGCTGTGAACCTGCTCATCGCACCTTGGAGTACCAGAAAAGCACACCCTAATCTGAAAACAACCTGAAGTTCAGGTGATAGTGGTTTTGAAGCAGGGCCATGCAGCCCCTCCAGCCCTTGCTGCAGCTCCTGGAGGGGGCTTCCTTTGCTGTGGGGGGCAAAATCAGGAAATTCAGGCCCAAACCCCCATTCTTTAGCTATTTCTCCCCTGGCAGGGACAGGTTTCCTTCGGGTGCGGGTGTTTGCTTTGGGGAGTCAGGAATCTATGCATGTGTGTGTATTTTAACCCACCACCACTGCTGAAGCAAGCCTGGGTGTATTTAGTCCCTTAAATCATTTCCACCACCTTGAAAATGTCTCTCCAAGACCCTGGTTTGGTGGCTGGAGCTATAACGCGGGGTCTCGGCTCTGCCCATCCGTGAGCAGCCACGTACCCTTCTCCATGGCGCGTACACGATCCCCTCTTCACTCAGCCCCAGGCACTTGGCCTGGCTCTCGAACTCTTCCTGTTGGGCTCTGCTCATGGTCAGGTTTCTGGCTGGAAAAGGAGAAGCATTTGCCAGGCATTAAATACGGACCAGAGGCCTCAGCGTGTCCCTTTGTGCTGCATCCCTTCCTTGTGCTCCCACCAATGGTTGCTGTGCCTGTGGTCTCTTTTTGGGTCTCTCGTGGTGAATACACGGGAACAAAACCAACCTTGGGCATCACTTTTTAACCCTCTCCACAGTCAGCTCTGGCCCTGTCTGCTTAAAGGGGTTGCAGAATAGTCTGATGCTCCCACTGGGAAAGACTGAGTACAGAGGCAGTTCTCTGTATGTGTCTTCAGTCTTAAGCAACAGCTCTGCAGCCTGGAAGGGCAGTGGGAAGCCTTATCAAGCTCTAAAATGCTGCTTGATGGGGTTGTGGGTAGATCAGATCAGCTTTGCCTGCGCTGCAAAGCCACGTGCTCTGCGCTGGGAGGCAAGTACTGAAACATCATGGTTGGCTTGAAAACACTGATGTTTTACAGTGATATCAATGCTGAATTGCACTTGCTTCCTGGTCTTTGGAACGTTTATGGCATAAGTGGGTTTTGTCTTTAACTTGCTCCTTCTGCTCTGCCAAGAGATCTTGGGTTTAAAGGGATTTATAAATGTTCCTGTGACCCCTGGAGTGGTGGCTTCAGGGAGATCACTGTTGGCAAAGCCAAGCTGCTGAGTGGTTTTAGCTCTTAATCCTATGTGTGTGTTTTGGTGTCCCACAATAGCTTTAAGTTAGGTAGGAGTTTGCATACCATAGAGATAGAGTCCCAGGTACGTCCTTTCCCTCTGCAGTTGGTACTGGATGAGTAAAACATCTTCAGAGCTGAGGTTCATCAGCATCCCCACAGTTTGCTGGGTCTTGGCTTGGAGGGAACAGCATCAGGGTTAGGAACAGCCACAATAGCCAGATTCTTAATGCTGGAGCAGCAATAAAACCCAGCCCAAGTGTGGGCAATGCCAGGATCCAGCCTTTAGGAATGGGTGAGGACAAATGTCCTGTACAGGGCGAGTTGTTCTTGGTTTAAATTGTACTTCTTAAATGTGGGTCTGGGGTGTGAAGGAGCCAAAGTCACCAGCTCCTGTCCCTCCATTGCAATGTGCTGATGGCATCTCTCACTGGTGCTTAGACTATGTGGTGTCTGCGTCTTTGTGACCTGTATCCCAGGGGTCTTGCAATTCCCACCCCAAATGGCTCATCCCGTTTCCTCGGTGAGGAGGAAACAGTTCAGAACATGAGGCTTCACTGATTCACTAAACCTGCCATGAGTGTTCCTCTCCTTTCCCTGAGGGATTGTGAGATAACTTCACAAATGAGGTGGTTTTTAACTAAGTGGATGGGAGCAGCTTTGTTCCTTTGCTCCTGGTATGACATTGCTTCATGGGGTTTAGTGTGGCTTGATGGCAGGACCCCAATCCAGGGTACCACAAAGCAGGGCTGACCCAAGGTGTCCCTGGCCCTGGGGGGCTGCTTGGAATCCACTAAGGCTTCAAACAGACAAAGCAACCCAGGAATAAAATGCATCAGCTGATGTAAGACATAAATATGGCTCCTTTGGGTGTTTCAGAGTGGGTGATAACCCCACTGGTGCTGCTCACCCTCCTTCACCAGCATGGTGCTGCCAGCAGTGATTTCTACGTAGGTGGAGTTGTTGGTGAGACATTGGTCCCCCCTGGGGAGAGAAATGGGAGATGGGTGATGCAGGAACAGGGAGCAGAGACCCCTGCCTTCTATCTAAATACTCTTCCTTACATCTAAGTAATCACTAAAGAGGGTGAGGAAGAGTGGGGATGGAGGAGCACGCACAGAGCATCCATGAAGCCGTGCTCGTATCTCGTGCTGGAATCACTGCAGCACATGAGAGGAGATGGGCTGGGGCAGGGACCCGGGGGCTGCATCTTACACGGCCACGCTCTGGGTGATGGGCAGCTCCTGCTCGCTGGCACCAGGCTCCACATGGAGGTGTCCATGGTCGATGAGCAGCATCTCCAGGAGGTGCCGGGGGAATTGCGCAGCCCCGGCCACATAGAGCCACGTCCCCAGTAGCTGCAGGGGCAGAGCGAGAGCTTTGGGTGTGCAGGGGGGGGATTTACACCCTCCCGTGGTACATTGCTATTTGTGACCTCTGCTTCTTCCCCCTCTGGCGCTGCCTCGGCAGCAAAGTGAAACCTGTGCAAACACATGGAGGAGGGGAATAGCTGGATTGGGATGGGAATGGTGCTGGCTCCGGGCACCCTTGTGCAATGAAGCCCTGTGCTGCCGTGGGGGACTCGCACCAGAAACACCCCCCAACCCTCTTTGCTTTGAGGTCCCCACGGGGATTTGCTGTGGGACCATGAGAAAACTGGGCGATTTGAGGTGTTTTGGAAAGCAAACGTGGCTGCAGATGCGTTGCTGAGGGTCCTCGCCA
>NW_009932052.1:0-2334 GCF_000696875.1 Nestor notabilis
CCCGGGGTGGGGGTAGGTGGCTGGTCTTTACCCCACCCTGACTTTGACAGTCTCTCCTCTCTTTGCAGCTGTTTGCAGACAAGGTCCCTAAGACAGCAGGTAGGTGAAGTGGTATTGGCAACGCTGCAGCTGCACCAAACCCTGATGTTATTCCTCGTTATGGACAAAATGAGCAGCTCATGGTGGTTTTCCTCTTTCTTCGCAGAGAACTTCCGTGCCCTGAGCACTGGCGAGAAGGGATTTGGCTACAAGGGCTCCTGCTTCCACAGAATCATTCCTGGGTTCATGTGCCAGGTGCGTGGTGCTCCCACCACAGCAGGGAGATGGGTGGGTGAGGAGCTGTGGCGCTTGCGTGGGTTTCAGAGTTGGGAGTTGGCAGGTTTGGGGTGGGAGGGCAGCTCTGCTTCCTGCCTGCAGCCTCTGCAGGGCTTCAGCTTGGTTTGAGAGTCTTCTGCAGCTGTGACCTCAAACGTTGCCTCTTTGCAGGGTGGTGACTTCACGCGCCACAATGGCACTGGTGGCAAATCCATCTATGGGGAGAAGTTCTCCGATGAGAACTTCATCCTGAAGCACACAGGCCCTGGTATCCTGTCCATGGCCAATGCTGGCCCCAACACAAATGGGTCCCAGTTCTTCATCTGCACTGCCAAGACTGAATGGTGAGTCAGGGAGTCCCCAGCACCCACCTGGGCATGGAGATGACACGTGAGGCCTGGTGCCGAGGTCCCTGTATGGAGCCTGCAGGTGCCAGCTGTGACCTGTGTTTTTTCTGCAGGTTGGATGGCAAACATGTTGTCTTTGGCTGCGTCAAGGAGGGGATGAATGTGGTGGAGGCCATGGAGCGCTGTGGCTCCAAAGATGGCAAAACAAACAAGAAGATCACCATTACTGACTGCGGGCAGCTGTCGTAAACCTTCCTCTTAACAAGTGACCATTCCTTCGGCAGCCTGGATGCTGTTCCCTGCTGCAGCTCACCTTGTCCCACCCCGCTCCTGACTTCTGCTGCGTTTCTACTGGGTCTCAGCCCCACGTGTTCACGGTCCAGCTGAGTTGCAGTTACCTTTCTGAGTCTAAATAAAACGAGTTAAACCACAGTGGTGCCTTTCTCTCCTCCTTGGTGTGGGGGGTCTGGGGCTGCTGGAAGAAGGAATGCTGGGGGAGGCATGAAGACCCCCACAGTGTGGTCCTCGGTAGGGTCTGGAGTGAACAGATGAAGGCAGCTGTGCTCCCTGGGGGCCTCAGTGATGCAAATAGGAAAGGGACCCCCCCTTCTTGGGCTGCAGCACCCCCCTTGGGCATGGTGGGATGGTGCCCCCCACCCTGAGTGCCCTGTGGGTCAGTGTCAACATAGGGGATTGCTGGTCTTGGGATGGAGAATGCCAGTGCTCCCAGTTAAAGCAGTGCAATTGAGGGGAGCTCTGCGTGTGTGCGTGATCTTGGTGGAATCTGGTTTGGGGGTGCCCAGCTCTGTTCAGGTTCCTGGTTTGGGGTAGTTCCCAGGTCAAGGGTGCTCAGCTCTAGGACAATCCTAGTGCTTCATGTTTGAGAGCGGTTGGGTTGGGAGCAGACTCCAGCACCCCATGGGTGCCCCAAGAGCAGCACCTGCAGCAGCACTCTCTGCCTGTGCTGGGGACTGCATGCTGCTGCCTCCACCCGGAGCTGCGTTACCTCACTGCGTTGCACGATGGGGTCTGTTTGGAGCTGGGCTTTGGTCTGAATGAGGGAGAGGTGTCTGGGTGAGCGCTGGGCCTGGGGAGGGTCAGCTCCAGCTTTCTGTCCTGGCACCTTCTGTGGAGGAGCCTGAGGTGGGTGTGCAACATGCACCTGAGCTCTTCAGAGAGCTCTGAAATGGTCTGGGTTGGACCTTTAAAGGTCACCAGTTCCAACCCCCTGCCACGGGCAGGGACACCTTCCACTAGAGCAGGTTGCTCCAAGCCCCTGTGTCCAACCTGGCCTTGAACACTGCCAGGGATGGGGCAGCCACAGCTTCTCTGGGCACCCTGTGCCAGCGCCTCAGCACCCTCACAGGGAAGAGCTTCTGCCTTAGATCTAACCTGAACTTCTGCTATTTCAGTTTGAACCCTTCACCCCTTGTCCTACCACTACAGACCTTGATGAAGGTCCCTTTCCAGCATCTTTGTAGGCCCCCTTCGGAGTCATGAAGACTCTGAGGTCTCCACTCAGCTTCTCTTCTCCAGGCTGAACAGCCCCAATGTTCTCAGCCTGTCTCCACACAGGAGCTGCTTCAGCCCCTGAGCATCCTCGTGGCCTCCTCTGGGTTCGCTCCAGCAGCTCCATGTCCTGATGTTGGGGACACCAGCCCTGCACATGGTG
>NW_009932052.1:2365-7222 GCF_000696875.1 Nestor notabilis
GCAGAGGGGCAGGATCCCCTCCCTGAGCTGCTGCTCACGCTCTGGGGGTGCACCCAGCACACGGGGGGGTTCTGGGCTCAAGCACACACTGAAGCCAGGTCATGGGGAGCTTCTCCTCACCCAACACCCCCAAGTCCTTCTCAGGCTGCTCTGAACCTCTTCTCCACCCAACCTGTAGCTGTGCCCGGGACTGCCCTGACCCAGGGGCAGGACCATGCACTTGGCCTTGTTGAACCTCTTAAGTTCAGCCTGGAGAGGTCCCACACCTCCAGCCCGTCCACGTCCCTTTTGATCCCATCCCTTCCCTCCAGCATGTCACAGCACCACACAGCTCAGTGTCATCAGCAAACTTGCTGAGGGTGCTCGGTCCCGCTGTCCATGTCACTGGCAAAGATGTTGAACAGGATCGGTCCCAACACCGACCCCTCAGGGACACCACTCGTCACCGCTCTCCAGGTGGACATTGAGGTGCTGAGCATAACTCTCTGCATGAGGCCATCCACTCAACTGAGCATCAGATTCCCCACTAGTATTCCTACGTTCTGGCACCACCAGGGGGAGTGTCCTGACCTAAATGCAGCACCTTGCACTTGGCCTTGTTGAACCTCATGAGGTTTCCAAGCGAGCTTGTCCAGGTCCTTCTGGATGGCATCCTGTCCCATGGGAGTGTCAGCCACACCACTCAGCTTGGTGCCATCTGCAAATGTCCCGAGAGTGCAAGTGATCCCACTGTCACTGATAGAGATATTAAGCAGTGCTGGCTCCAATACAGAACCCCTGAGGGATACGACTACTCAACACTGATTTCCATCTGGACATCGAGCTGGTTGACAACTACCCCCTGGAGTCCATGTCCATCCAACTAATTCCTTATCCACCAAATAGTCCGTCCATCAAATCTGTACCTCTCCAATTTAGAGAGGAGGCTATTCTGTGCCAAAGGCCTTAGAGAAGTCCAGATAGATGATATCCATAGCTCTTCCCTTGTCCTCTGATGTAGTCACTCTGTCATAGAGGGCCACTAATTTGGTCAGGCAAGACTTGCCCTCGGTGGTGCTGGCTGTCTTGAATCACCTCCCTGTCCCCCATGTGCCTTAGCGTAGCTTCTAGGAGGATGTGTTCCATGATCTTCCCAGGCACAGAGGTGAGGCTGGCAGGGCAGCTGTTCCCAGGGTCCCCATTTCAACCCTTTTAAACAGGGGTGCCAGCTTTCCTTTTCCCAGCCACAACGGACTTGACCTGACTGCCAGGACTTTTCAAATAGCGCACAGAGTCGCTTGACAACTACATCAGCCAATTCCCTGTGGACCCTGGCATGTATCTTGTCGGGTCCCATAGGCTCAGACATGTTCAGGTTCCTCACATGGTCTCAAACCTGATCTTCTCTTACAGGGGGAGGGACTTTGCCACCCAGCATTGTGAGAGCTGTGGGAAAAGGTGTGTGAAGACAGAGGCAAAAAAAGCTGTTGAGTAGCTCAGCCTTCTCCTCATCTGCTGTGACCAGGCAATAGGCTTTAAGCAAAGCACCTATCACAGGGAAGGTGATGCCCAGCACCAGCTTTCTGTCCTGGCACCTTCGCTGTGAGAGCAGAGGCTGGACGTTTCACTCTGGGAGCTGGGCTCTGTGAGGCGCAACAGAGCTTTAAGGACCATTCAATATCTGAAAGCACAAAGCTTCAGTATTAGGGTTGTTGAAGTGTTTGCCAGGGGAAGGTGAGGTCCAGCAACAGCTTTCTGTCCCGGCACATTTTTTCCAGGAGCCCAAGGGGGCGGGTTTCCATTTCGGATGCGCTCTGTGGAGGCTGCGGTGGTGGAGCACAGGCAGAAGCAAGTCCTGGACCCCGGGGGAAGTTGTCCTGTGCTGAAAGGAGGAAGCGATGGGAAGCGGTTCCGTTCTGCAATGAAGCAGAGCAGGGGAAGCGGCTCCGAGCTGCGACGAGGAGGCGCAGGGCAAAGCCTGTGGGTGTTGCACTGGGTCAGCGTAGGGGAAGACCTCGAAGCACGGGACAGGGGAGGTGAGGGCACGTTCTCGACCCCCCGATGTTTTCTCCTTCTCCCTCCGTCTCTCAGTGGCATCACATGAGACTCCTCCTTTCTGCATCTCCCGCATTACGGCGCCCAAGCTCCAGGCTGGGGGTCGCACGGGGAAAAAGACAAGAAGAAGGAGAGGGGACAAAGAGGGCGTTATGTGGAAGGGGAAGATTTTTTCAGCCCCAAGTGCTTGATCTGTCCATCGGAGCCCCAGGAAAGCCGACACCCTTGTGCCAGACCAGTCTGTCAGCGTCTCGTTAGAGGGACCCTTTACTGTTCTGCTGCTGGATAGGAGGAAGATTCAACTGATTTGTTTAGGGAAACGTGCCAACAGCATCAGGGTGACCCCTCAGCGGCTCTGCCCACTTTACTCGAATGTGTCACCTGCTGCCGGCACCTGCTGGTGCCCACGAAGGACCAACGCTGACAGTTTATGGAATAACACTCTATTAAAATCAAATCCTGACAAATTAAGGTTTCTGATTTCCTGTGATAGGAACTGTCTGCAAAAAAAGTTGAAGCTATAAACAACCCAACTATAATCACTAGTAACAGTTGCTGTGAGTTAGTTATGGGGTGCACATAAGATCAAGTTCTTATCCAATAGGTGCTCCTATGGGGAAGAAGACAGGGTCAGCCTATTGACTGAACCCAGAAGTTAGGATGGAGTCTTCTGTATCTCTCCCGCTCTCTCATTCACTTTTATACTGTTCTTTCCTCTCAGGTGGAGTCTGTGTGACTCCAGCCATACATTCTTACCGATAGGTGTAAAATTCTCTCGCTTCTTATTTAAAGATATAGCTGATAAAAAGTACAAAGCACATGCTCAGTGAGGGGTGGTCGTACACTGAAGGAGGGTAACTTTGGGATGGAGGTGTGCGTTAGTATTATAATGAGATTATAATAAGTAAGGTTCACCTAAGGGAAGTGATTTCACCACAGTTGCTGGCTCAGCAATGGTCATCTCTTACATTTCCCATTTGACAGCTGCTGTGCAGCTCATCAGCTGCGTGGCACCACCAAATTCCAAATCCTGCAGGGAAGTACAACAGGGCCTGGCCATGGTGTCTTCACTCCGCTCCACCCTCCATTGTTCCTCTAAGAGAGCAAGTTGTTTTGCCCAGGGAACTGTGGTGGAGTAGATTCCATGCATGCCAGCATCCTGGAAGTGGCAACTGTATTTTACCCTAAAAAGGTTTCTATAATACTACAACTTCTGTTAGACCCCAAGTTTTTCCAATTTCCCCTCCTCTCCCCAAGTGATTTTCCCACATAATCCACCCCATGACTATAGTCACTCAAGTTTCACAGATGGCATTTAGGTGTTAATGTTACATGAAATATCACGTTCATATATATTGGGAATGTCAAATGTGTGCATGTTAAATAGAGACAGCAAGTAGGATAATTGCTTCATCATACTGCAGATTTTTACATATATTGTGATCACCAGGTTAAAAAGCAGAAGGGTTAGTATCAATAAAACAACAGGATGGAGCATTCTGTTTAGAGTTTCATAGCCATTGGTGACCATCCAAAAAGTGTGTTCCACCATCGATGTTCTCTGTCTTTCTTGACCCATTCCACATCATGATGGACAGTAATCAAAGTTTTTTGTCCATTTTCTTGAGCTTGCTTCAGCAATTGTCTCAGGTCTTCGTGTTGTAACAGTTTTCTTATCAAGGTGAAACTCATTCCAATGGAGGTAGGCAGCAGGTCTTGGATCAGTGTGTAGTTAGATCCTACAGGAGAGCTGTGCCTGGCTGGCAATCCACCCTCACTTTGCCACCTAACGCTCCTTCTGTGTACTGCCTCTCCACTCTGGTGTCTGCTCTCAGGCACCCAAAAGCTCAGCTCACAGAGTGCAAACATCTGTCCCCTGCTCCCACAGCTGAAGAACCAGGATAGAAACTGGTGCTGGACATCTTCTACACACACAGAGCTCTGCAATGGTGCCACCAACATGGCAATTTTCCCCTTGCTTTCCCACCTAAAACTCCATCTGCATATGTCCTTTCATTCACCCGCTCTCGGGCGTCCTGGAGCATGGCTCACAGAGTGTGAACGTCCAGCCCCTGCACCCACAGCTGAAGAGCCAGGACAGAAAGCTGGTGCTGGGCGTCACTTACACACAGTGAGCTCTGCAGTGGTGTGACCAACATGGCAATCGGCCCTCACTTCGCCACCTGAAACTCCATCTGTGGACTGTCTGTTTTTCAGCCTCAGGTGTACTGGGCCAAGGCCCACAGAGCGCAAACGTCCAGCCCCTTCTTTCACAGCCAAAGTGCCTGGTGCTGGGCATCACGCTCACATGGTGATGTCCGCAATGGTGCCACCTACATGGCAATCTGCCCTTGCTTTGCCACCTAAAACTCTGTGTACTGCCTCTCTGCTACCCACTCTATGGCATCCTGGACAACGGTTCAGAGTGTGAACGTCCAACCTCTGCTCTACAGCCGAGGATCTAGGACTGAAAGCTGGTGCTGGGCATCATCTACACATGGTGAGCAGTGCAACAGTGCCACCTACATGGCAATCAGCCCTCACTTTGCCACCTGAAACTCCATCTGCGTACTTTCTCTCTGGTGCCTGCTCTCGGCAGTGAAGGACAGACTAAAGTTTCCAGACTACTACAGCTGCCTGTAAATGCAGCGTCATCAGTGTTACAACAATCTTTCAAACCCGCACCAGGTTTAGAAGCACCTCCCTTCACTGAGGGAACGCCAATGGAAAATAGAATCATAGAATAGTTAGGGTTGGAAAGGACCTTAAGATCATCTAGTTCCAACCCCCCTGCCATGAGCAGGGACACCACACACTAAACTG
>NW_009932052.1:7774-8026 GCF_000696875.1 Nestor notabilis
CCCCAAAGTCCTTCTCTGCAGGGCTGCTCTGAATCTCTTCTCTGCCCAGCCTGTAGCTGTGCCTGGGATTGTGCCATGCAGGACACTGCTGCCTTCTGCAGAGCCTGGAGGGCTTCCATTGCTGGAAACCAACAACGTGCATGATGCAGAAGTGGAATGCCCAGCACAGGGATCACTAGAACCTGCTAGGGCTCTGCCACCTTCCACAATGCCCGGTGGGGTTCTGGGCTGTGCCTGCTCCTGCCAGGGCCT
>NW_009932053.1:0-9110 GCF_000696875.1 Nestor notabilis
GACTGCTGTAGCTGAACCCAGGACAGTGAGGTAAAACCACAGTCAAATAGCTATACATTATGTCAAACTTTAACCCCAAAACTAGAGTTTACTCCTCAGTGTGGTTTTTGTTGTGAGTATCTAAACGGCTCAGATATTTACTTTTAGAAAAAATACTGAGTTTTCATTAACATGTATCTAGACTTGTGCTAGAAAGGGGTCATGTGGCATTTGACTTTTACAAAAAGCTGAACAATTAAATATATGCAAGTATTTGCTAGACATTACAATTTGTTTATAGAGTGGAATAAGTATTTATTTTAAAAGCTTGTAGCTACAGTAAATTGAGTATTTTCATAACCTGTTGTAAAGCAAATTCATTGTTAATTTTACTTTGACATTGTTCAGTTGATAAAAATGCTTTTGTCGAAAGTATGCAGGAGGATTGTGATCGCTGCAGTAAAGATCAAAAAACAAGGTTTGTCTGGTTGAGTATTTATTGTTCATAATTTCCGTGTTATCATGGTCTCATATCACTGCTTCAGATTTGGATTTTTTGAGTGAAATAGTTACTGGAATGACTTCTGAATTCAGTGCAATACATCGTTACATGAATGGGGTCTTCTTAGTTGTCCTGAGAAAGAAGGAATTGTAAATAAGGATCATTTATATCAGTGTTGAAATGTCCCCCATAGAAAGCCTTTTTTAAAGTGTGACTTGGTTGTGTTTCTGAAACAAGTTGTTAGATCCTTTATCCTAGAACAAAACCAGACAATTATTTCATTTCTTGGCGTATTTGAGCAGGAAAGAGATCATAATGGCATGGTGTCTACTTGGTTAAGAGTGTAAAGGTTTGTTTCTCTGAGACAAAAGCTCCTAAACGTGCTTGGAAACATTTTGCACTTTTAAAAATCTCTTATAAACTTCACATTTCTAAGAATAAACACATTCAGGCATATTGTAATGATAACACTTCCTGTATCTCAGTGAAATCTAACATTACTAATTTTCCATCAAACTGTCATTCATGCAAGAAAACTTTTTCATAAGATGAGGGGCATGGGGACAGTTTCCAATCTAATTTACTGTGGTGTAATTCCAGAATAAACCTGATCGTGTCAGTGGAGTTCACTTTGGATTTCTACTAATGTAACAAAGTCAACCTAAGCCCAAGGTTTTTATTTAAAAGAAATTCAATAAAATGCTTACATAGCACATGCAGACATTCAAGGGGAGGTAACATGAGGTAGGGAGGGAGAAGTTAATATAAGATACCAAACTACAGGGTGATTTTTTTCCAGTGACACAATACATATGTTTAGTTCCTTCCTCCTTCCACCCCTACACATGAGTATTTGCCTCTTTGAGTCTTGTCCTGTCTTCACACTATTTAGTGCCCAGGCCTGCACCTCTTAGACAGCCATTAATTTAGGTGAAACACTACAGAGGTATAGGCTGGCATGCCTGTGAGTTTGCCTGCAGGACAGAGGATTATAACTTTAGTATTATTAACCATAATATTATAAACCTTCTTAACTCTGCTGTCAGTCACCAAACAGGACTTTAAAATTTATTTTTAACTATTTATGGGGAAGGCCAACAATTTTTTTATTGCCTCTTTTTTTTTGCTAATGCATTTCCCATGGAGATGATCACCAGACCTTTTTCAAAAAGTCTGTAAGTCAGACAATTTCCTGTAGAATTGAAATTTTAAAGAAAAAAAGGTCTCTTGGAAAAGAAAGAGCTATGTAAATCAAGAAAATGGGACTAAAAGACTTCAGATAAGAAGAAGTCATAACAGACACTCTGCCAAATAGACATTAGCAAACCTGACTTTTCTTGGGACTGAACATTTCATATCCCAGTAACTTCAGTGAGAGCTGAGTCTACTCAGCATTGCAAAAGGAGAATCCAACACTTTTTAATATATGGTGAGATGTTTATGATGGCTGTTGGAAGAGCTAAGGAAGGAAAATGCTCAATGTGTTTTAGGAATGCAGTCTCATAAGAAAGGTATGAAGTGTGATGCCTCAGGAATTCAGGAGAAACCACTGGAGATGGGCAGTGTGGCTGGATATTAATGTAAACTTCTGAATGAAACAGAATTTGGACTCCACGAAAAATAGAGCAGTTTATTGCCCTGTTACTACAATAAAAAGATGACCTGCTGTTAATTCTTCCACATAATATCTGAACACTTCATACATTTATAAAAATATTGTAAATACTCCTGGTTCTCACAGGAAGACAGAAAAGCTTGTACTTACCTGCTTTGACTGTTAAGTAGCTTTTGGCTACTTTGGAATGAAGAACCCAATACTGTTCATTTTCAAGATAGCTCAGCACCTATTTAGAAAACAAATTACAGTGTAAAGAACACAGTGCATAATTTTGCTACTCCTCAAAATGTGGCCCTAAGTCCCTAACTTTCAGTGCTGTAGACTTTTGAAAAACAAATTTTTTGTGATATTTTGAGTAACTGCAACTTGCCTTGGATCAGACAAGTTAACCATGCCAGATACAGGATATTAGAGCATCCTCCTAAATCTGACTGCAGGAACTTGACAGGAACAGAAATTTAATGTAAGTAAATACAGAATTACCAAGATTTAGTCCTCTCTCATTTTTCTCCACATGACAGTTACCTGTGGTAGTTACCACACCATGAGTTACCTGTACAGTCTGCAGCTTCTGTGTTTCAACTGAGCAGGGTTTTTTCCCTTTGTTCTTTGCCTTCATGGCCAATTACACAGCAGCTTCGTCTGGCTCAGTGGGAAAAACAAATTAAAAAAACAGAAAAAGAAAAAACACCTATAGGTGAAACAGAGGTGTCCACAGACATACAGATTAATTCTAAATAGAATGCAGATGTCTGGCATAAAGCAGACATAAGGATTATCTTTAGTGGAGCTGAGAAAAAAAGATTTAGTTCAGGAATAGTACACACTATCAAAAGCAAAACTTTAGTAGACCTAAAAGTTTAACTACATACATTTATTTAAAATGGATCTTCTAATAAAACTGAATGAGACAAATTTCCTTTCTAATTTTTTGTCTGAGTTAATGCTGAGAAGAGATCATGGCTGTTAGGGAAGGCAGCATGATCACCGCCATGCTACAAAAGTAACAGCTCATAGTACGTATTTTTAACTTTGTGAGTCTACCAAAGTCTACCATTTTTTTAAGCTGCAGGAAATAATTATTTTATGTCAGTTATAGTCTGATATGGATGCTCGTCTTTTAGAAAGCAACAAATTACATGCATAGAAGGATATTAAGTCTCTGAGACTTCTTATCATAGACTCTAATTTGATGCGGTCTTGGATCTGAAAATTTAATGATCTGTGGAGAAGGTTTAACTGCACTAAGGCTTGAAATAACATCCTTTTAGTGCTGGGATACTATTCTAAAGGCAAAAATCAGAAGAGAAAGAAAAGAAAGTCTGCAAAGAGTAGTGAGATAGACTAAAAACTTCAAGTAGTATAAAATAATAAAATGTTATTATTCCATTTTTGTTAAAATATTTATCAGGACCCACCTTTTCCATCAGCTATAAAGGAACAAATGTAACAATAAAGCTTATAATTACTGAGATTTTTCTCACATTCTATAGTAAGGTACGTGTTGCAATATTGTCCTATTGGGATATCATCAAGCAAAGCAAGTAGTATATCTGCTATAATATTTATTTAAAATGTAAATGACGCTCAGATGTGGGCTCTTTAAATTCATTTGGGAGAAAGAAACAGTAATATTAACAAATGCAGCCACTCTGTTTCTTCCAAGAACTACCCTGCTTCACTGAATTGTTTGAGAAGAAAATAAAAGCTTCCCTCAAGGAAAGTGTTACATCGTTAGCTGACAGAACAATTAGTATGTGCCGGAAGATGTAAAATTTTTCCTACTTATTTCAAATATTAACACATACTTTGATAGTTACAGCTGTATTATAACGACATTTCTACAGTCAAATGACCTTCACTTCAATGCCAACCAAATCTTCTTAAGGTTCAGACTTTTACTATAGTGAATAAGAGGAAAGTTCTTAAGTCCAAATAAACACTACTTTGTACTATTCTACAAAACAGTTGTTAACCTAAGGTGTTAAAAGGTAAGAAATTCATCACTAACAGCCTTTTCTGTCTCCTTCCAGTCAGTTCAAATTCTTAGTGAGGAGAAGCTGAACAATGGTGAGAACATCTTTAAACACTGAGGTCCAATTTTGCTTCTTTTGGTGATTTTTCCATTATTTTCTCTTATACTCTCCTCCTTACCTTTCATATTATTTAAATTACTTTCCCCTATTATTATTTTTAGCCAGTATTCCACCAAAATTTTTGTTTGCATTTCTTCTGCTACCACTGGGAGTAACAACAGTGACTAAAATTTTGGGTTGGTTTTTATTGTTTTTATTTTTTTGTCTTTGTATTCTGTGAATGAAAACCAGACATTTTGGAGGACCAAGAGACTGAATTCTCCCGCCTTTGCACAGAAAGACAGTAGTCATATAACTTCTCCACATTGACTTCTGACATATCTCAGAGAGTGTTTCTAGCACAGTTTGTGAAATTGCAGTGAGAATGAGCTGGTCCCACTTAACTTTTGCAGAGAAAATTGTTCCTCCATGTCACATCATCCTGCCCTGTTGCTGACACCCTCCAACAGCACTTCTTCACTGGAAGCTCAGGTGCTTGGAACAGAAAGCAGCATGGTTTGAGACCTTCTGCCTGCTCCTGGAAGCTAACAGAGGGGAGCCTGTGCCTCCCTACTTCCCTTCTTAGCCATAAGCTTCAACCTCTCACCACTGCCACCTCTAGAGCCTTCACCCTACCTTGAGCTGATTCGGAAGAAATTTAACCAAAAATAAAAGTGAATAATTTCTGCAGTTTGTTCTGTAGTGGCTCTAAAACATCTATCTAGTTCACTCTCACAATTTATAAAAAAGAGTCCACATGAAGAAAGAAATGGAAAAATTACTTGAAAAGAAATGTCTAAAATATTTTTTCTCTCCGTAACTAATGTACTGTTAAGTTTCTGTCTCCTAATTATTTCCATCTATGCATACAAGATTTGAAACTACAAAAACTGGCATACAAACTTCTAGATGGAAGTTTAAATTCAACTCCAAACAAACCAGCGTTCTTCTATTCCACTGATGTTTATCTCCTTATCACTTTTTTGTCCAGCAACATCTAATCAATGCTAAAACAGAGACAATAAGAACCCCTCTATTAGAAAGGAGTTTGAAATTATTAATTTAAATGTTAGTGCCCTAAGATGAAAAATCTAAAATGCACTGATTTCCTACAGTCATGATAAACGCTAAATGTGCTCTTTTTTTTGCTAGAGACTTTCTAGCTGTCAGAAAATCCTCTTTCAATGAGTAAAAATATAATAGAGTGAAATCTGTGGAGTTAATGGAAGACTTGGAAGGGCACTCACAGATATTCCTCCTCTTTTGGGGAAAAATGTGAAAAAAAGATAGTCTCCTTGCTGTGATGATATTGTTTTCAAAATGGTAATTCTGGATTATCAGGGCAGTCATTGTGATGGTTAATATGCAAATGAACATAACTACATTATTTGAACTCTATTACATATTCTCCTCCAAGGCTCCATCATCGTTGTAAGAGTGCCAAGTCTTTGCACAAGGATACCGCAAATCGATCAGAGATATAATTGCAATTTCTATAAAGTTACAAAAAATCACATGTTAATAAAATTAACATCCAGTACACACATGCACACAACCACATAAGTTTAGCTTGACTTATGGAAATCCTTAAACTAAAAATAAATTTAGCTATGTTTTTGCCTGAAGAAAACAAGAACTTCTCACTGATGGTGTACATTACTTTCCAGGCTACACCATGATTATATACCCAGAAGTTCTAACCAAAGAGAATAAAAAATTAGAGTCATCTGTTTTATCTGATAATAGCTCACAATACTCATGTCATGTTTTGTAAACACAGACATAAATTTGAATTTCAAAGCTTTTAAGAATATATCATCTATAGTATGACATTCATGATATATTAAGACAGAAACTCAAAATATTTTTTACTGCATGGAAAGCTGCCTTTTAGAAGAAATTATTATTATGGTGACAGGTATACAAACAGATGTCATAGCACCTAGAATTTAGTGAAGACTTGAGGTGCTCTCAGTATGTTGTTTGCAGCTCAAGAGCAAGTATTTACATATAGGTGAGTAGAAGTGCAATTTTGTGTAAGACAACTGTGATTTTTGTGAATGTCCAGGCAAAGACTGGTCTGAAAGGGAATAGAATGTATGTTGCATTCGCACCATGAATATATATGCATGAAAGAAATATTCAATCAGGGTTTTGGGGGCTGGGTTGTTTTGGGGGTTTTTTTAGCAATGCCTGTAATTATGTAACTGTGCAGAAATTGCTTGTTATTACCCTACATGCACAAAACCCCAGTGAAAAGGGTCAGACCTCTGATTGCAACATTCTGTATTGTGAGCATCAGCAAATACATTATAGATAAGCATAAAAGACAGCCTTGTAAATGTGCTGAGGTTTTAGTCTCAGGCTGAATTAGTTCTATGCTTGTTTATTTCACAGACTTGCAAGAAAGCTTTGGAGAATATTCACCTGCTTTCCTAGACATCTAATTTCAGGAATAACCTCCTCCTTAGGCTCCCCATACTACTGGCTGAGAGTCAGGATGCATGTGAAAGCAATATAGGGTGAGAAATGCATTGAGCTTCTCTGCACCACACTGAGGAGTAGCTTCATCTCTTTTGTAGACAAAGAGAAGCATCTAGACTCTAGTACATCAAACAAAGATTGGGAGAACCTGTGTGATGTTCTTTGTTTCTCATATGCAAAAATCAGGTAATCATCATGGCTACTTATTTATTGATGGTTTAAAACACTTAAAGCATTTCACAAGAAAGGTGCTATGGAAATGTGTATTAGATCCATAATCATCTGAAGCTTAAACTAGTCTGTAACTTATAACAGAGGTAAAATTGCTAAACATATAATAACTTATTTTATATATTACTTCTCCATTTCCTTCTAATTTCTCCTCTTCCATTGACTGTCTAATTTCTTAATTTCTTAGTGCAGTTAAATGGCTGGTATACCTGTCTTAGAAACAGTCCGCCTCTTACTTTTTCTTCTAAAAAGTTTTTCTAAAATCTTATTGTATTCTTCTTACAGAGGTGCTCATTTCCAGAGCACAAGGAGAATGGTCAGCTACAACAATGCAGGCTCCAGTATCTAGACTTTGAATGGCACCTGTTTGGTGTGACTAGATTAAGCAAAGGATGAACAAATGTATGAAACTTTTCTCACATGAGAAATAGATTGCACAGGTCCCCACTCTGAGAAAAGGAAAAATGGGTCCATGAGGATGGAATATTTTAGACATTCATTAAATTGTGTGTGGCATAAAAAAGATGAATAGGAAATTATTAGTTTCTATTTCTTACAATACAGAACATGATCTTATAATACTATGGGCATTAAAAATACCATACTCAAAACAAATCAGAGGAATTGTTTGTCACACAATATATAATTATGCTGTATGTAATTATGTTCTCCTCAGGTGACAGTCCACTGTGTCTCAAAAAGCAGATGGACAAATTAATATTCTAAAGAAAGTTCTCTTAAGTCATCATATGGTTTAAATTGCTTTTTTGAAGGCTGTTAACACCTCTGGGCAGAAAGTAAATCTCAAATGTTTCTATAAAGTAGGAGAAAGGTAGAGTTGGACATAAGAAGTACCAAAGTTGAAATTTAATTTTCCCCTTCTGCTCTCCTAGTGTTGTATGGTGAGAGAGTTCTAGAGAAACTTGATTAAGTTAATTTGGTTGCCAGTATTTTAGAATACACTGAAGTAATAGGGAAATTCTCCTTCGACCAGGATTTTTACCATACATAAATATTCAAGAATTGCCATCCTGAGCACAACTCCTATGACTTTCTACCTGATAGGCTAACTCACAGGCAGCAACAAATTTCGTAAGACAATCAAAATTAATATTTGTCAAATCGCTTGATAACTGACTGGAAATCAGTGTAGCCTGTGCAGCTGAAGCCTGTACAGTGGTGTGTGCCTTGTTAGGCACCTCTGTACTTTGCACAGGCTGATGGGACAGTTCCTAAACAGCAACCTTGATAATTCAATGGGAGATAAGAAAGGAATTAGTCTGTCTCTCCCACAGATCTCTTGGTACCTGACAGTCTTAGGGGCAGTAATTTCTGTTTACAGCTGTTTGATCAAAAGTGATGGCAGTGATTTGTGAATTTATGGATGAATGGAATAGGAAGCATCCTCAGAACTAATTCATGCGGTACCTAGTGGAGGTCCTTTAACATCCTTCCTTTTTCCCTTGTTCATCCTGTGTTTTGCAGTAATTTGTTCTTGAAGTATAACAAGTGCGTTTGTACCAAATTAACAGATTTTCAAGTATTTCAAACCCTTGTTTTGTGAAAGTGAGAGCAATAGTACAGTTAAAAATGTCCAGGCACAACCAGAAGACCCCAGCAGATGTTGAACCTCATCACTAAATAGTCATATCCAGCTCCTCAACCAGCTTTCTGAAACATTTTGTGAGAGGAACAGTGAAAGACGGCCAAAATGTTGTAACTTAAAATGCATAAATAGGAAAAGATCTTTGAGAGCATCTGAGCACAGATGATGTTTATCTTGACTACAAACTAAGTGAGAAAACATTCTTAGGAGTCTGCATATCGCTACTGGTTTCTTAGGACTTTAATGTCAGTAATTAGGTATTGAGTCTTCTTCATGAAATGGTATCAAATGGCCTGTCTTCCTAATTATTTCTTGATGCTTCAAATACTGTACAGAACCGTGTCTGGAGCTAATGGACAAATGTCAAGAAATTCAGTTGCGAATCCCTCTCAGATATCCTTTTTCATAACCCAGGTTCCTGCCTATGCATTATCCCCACATAATTCATCTGATATATTACTTTCTTTGTTCTTCTTCCTTCCTGCTTATCCTTCAAATATTTTTTTCTGAATCACAGAGATGCCAAAAACTCTTGATCCTGTTCTCCTTATTCCACTCTGAGGCAAGCAGAGAGAATCTGTCTCACACAGTGTCCTGGGTTCAGCTACAGCAGTC
>NW_009932054.1:0-665 GCF_000696875.1 Nestor notabilis
GCCTACAGCCTCTGAGGTGGACAGTGACAAGGAACTGACAAGTGTCGCAACACTCTTCCCCTTGCCTCCCAGTGAAATCTCAGGTAAGAGTCTGAAGAGATCAAACTCATCTCCTTCTGGACAGGGAAGAAGCCTTTAACTACTGAACATCATATGAGAGAGTAAATTTGGATCTTGAAGAGATGAGACCTGAAAAGATACTCTGTAGCAGTGCAATGACTGGCCTTCAGTGACTCAACCCACCCCCTGACAGAAAAGATAACTGCCCAGTCCATCCACAAAAATTGGTTTGATCTTTCATTCCCATTGTCCAGCTCAACTGTGTCGATGCAACACCAGGGTCACGCAGACTCACCATACTGGCGGCAGAACCACACCTCACAAATCCAGACGGATGCACAAGGTGGATGCTGCCACAAGCCCCGCAGTGACATTGCTTTGGATTATGTCCATCACACAGATCCCACGCATACACTCCCCACACCATCTGCAAATTCACTCACAACGCTGCACACTGATAACATGCAAGAACAGCTACACTCAGACCCTCCAGAACCAAAGCAGTTATGGACTGGCTGAATGGTTATGACAGGTAAGAGATGCGTTGCCTCCATTTGGCTGACAATACAAGCCCTGGATTCAACTATGAGCACCCAGAAACTCGC
>NW_009932055.1:0-5682 GCF_000696875.1 Nestor notabilis
GGCTCGGAGAGGTGGTCCTAGGACAAAGACAGAGAAGCAGGTTGAGCACCTTGCACACCCCCTGTGAGCACACGGGGCGCTCCGCTGCCCTGTACAGCACATGTGAGGAATGGGCTGATGTATTTATCATTTCTCCCAATCTTCCAAAAGTGCCTGAATTTGGGAGGCTCTACCTCCCAGACAGTGAAGTTTGGTGAGGTGGTTTTACCCTTCCTCAGACAGGAGGAGCTGTGAGTGAAGAGCTCCTCTAATAGTCTCAGACTGGGCACCTAGAACTCATAGAAACATGGAATCATGGAATGGTTTGGGTTGGAAAGGACCTTAAGATCATCTAGTTCCAACCCCCTGCCATGGGCAGGGGCACCTCACACTAGACCATGTCACCCAAGGCTCTGTGCGACCTGGCCTCAGGCACTGCCAGGGATGCCAGAGCATTCCCTGTCCATTGAGGGGCTGTCCCAGTAAGCAGAAATTTCTGCCTTAGATCCAACCTGAACTTCCCCTGTTTCAATTTGAACCCATCACCCCTTGTCCTATCACTACAGTCCCTGATGAAGAATCCCTCTCCAGCAGCCTTGTAGCCCCCTTCAGACACCAGAAGCTGCTCTGAGGTCTCCACGCAGCTTCTCTTCTCCAGGCAGGACAGCCCCAATGTTCTCAGCCTGTCTTTGTATGGGAGGTGCTCCAGCCCCTGAGCATCCTCGTGGCCTCCTCACACAGATGACGTGACCCACATGACAGCTTTTGGAGACCATCCTATATGTGAATATATCATTTGATTGTTGGTAAATCTAGCCCAAGTCCTACCTTAGCTTGAGCAACACGACTGCCAGCAAAGTGGGGTTAATGAAGCGGCTGTGAGTGCTTGTCTCAGAGGTTCCTTTCTAAACACTTGTGTTTGTCTCTAAGGAGATGTGTTAGTAGCTAACTGATCTGAAAACCTCTTTAGCATAAACCTGAACTCTTCGCCATTTCTAGGTTTTAAATACCTTTGAACTAAGCTAAATCTTCTCTATCTCTGAGGCCAGGGGATGCATTTCTACCCATAGGATCACCTGCCCATGTATGAATAATCCCACTGAACCAGTCAGATCCCTTAAGCAAAGGCTGATGAGTACACATCCCTATTACACACTCCCATTGGTGTTTCATTCGCTTATACACTGGGAACACTCACCTGAACTGGTATTTAAGAAGCTCCTGAGACATAAATGCATAAAATTTCTTTGTGCTATAAAGTCCCACTACCCCACTCACCCGATGCTGTGTGGGACATGCACAACACACTGAGCAGAAGGACTGTCAGTAACTGAGTGTCAGTAACTGGCTCATCAGTAACAAGCCAGCCCAAAGAACTCTCCTAAGCAGTCATGGTATGGGGCAGACATTGGCCACAGGCTCAAAAGGAAGAGAAACCCAAGAACAAAGTCTCCTAGAGATGATTAACTCCCATGACCACACAGCAATATGGAACATATCTGCAATGGCTGGGAATAGGATGGCAATCCAGTTTTGATGGCATACACATTATACATGTGTAGGGGTGAGTTCTTCCAAAAAAGGTGTCTCCCTGAATGTGCACAGGGATTTCAAGACTTTATTACTGTGACTTCCTCTCCCCTTCTCCCAGCACAGCTTCAGTTAGTTTTCAGACACTAGTTCTGCAAGTACCTCTGAAGTCTCCA
Source organism: Nestor notabilis (assembly GCF_000696875.1). Classification (NCBI taxonomy): domain Eukaryota; kingdom Metazoa; phylum Chordata; class Aves; order Psittaciformes; family Psittacidae; genus Nestor; species Nestor notabilis. The sequence goes on from NW_009932055.1 coordinate 1,686, forward strand.
GTGACTGGATCTCTCTCGGTAACTCTACAGCATGCCTGTTGAAGTAGTCCATGGTAATAGCATTATTCCAATAGCTCAGGTTGTTTTCTGGGTTGGATGTCTTTTTCTTCCTCCTCATGCAGCAGACTGTCAGCAGAACTGCTGTCAACAGAAACATGTCAAAAATGTGGTTATTTCCTTTCGATAAGGACTCGTCAGTACCATGGATTTGGTTTTCACGTTACTCAAGGGAAAGGCTGGTGAGCTTTGTTCATACGATTCACTCTTGGTCAGATCTAGCTCCTTCCTATCAAACCCCACACAATTAAGTCAGAATCTGGGCCAAGTGGACAAAACTTTGGGCTTTGCAGAAAGATGAGGTTTCACTTCCCTTTTGATGTGAGTTTATAATCTCCAAGATGTGGCTCCCTGGCTAAGGAAAAGCTTTGGTGGTATAACTGATGGTATTTAACACCTAAGCAGGGATTTATAGACCCTCTAGGACAGAGGACTCTCCCCAGGGGCTGTGAAGGAAGCCACTGTGCACATCTTTTCTGCTTCTGGTGTGTTCAGACACTTCAGCAATGAGCACATTAGCAAATGGGCAGTGAGAGACGTGTCCTAGGTTCAGACACCAAATTAATACATGCAGGTAATTGCATGTCTTCAACACCAAAAGCTTCTGCCCTAAAGCGCCACCGATCCCTGCCTCTGTCACCTTCCATTTGTAAACTGGATTTTGGGTACTTTGTGACCATGCTCCAAAACATCAGTGACCAGATGCGCTCCTGAGCAGGATGAGGTGGCATGGAGATCCCCTCTGGTACCTGTCTCACATAGCTCATGCTTTCAGTGCAGCACTTACCCCTGAGCTGGTGTTTTCCTGCCTGTCTCCATCAGCTCTATCAGGGTGTGGGATCTACTGATCAGTGTAATCCATTCCCCACATTTCCCTGGGCACCAGCAGTTTCTGAGCCTGGCTTTTTTTCTTATCCGTGGAGCACACTGAAGCTCCTGCAATCTGAAATATTCGAGCTTAAAGCAGAGCAGTGAGGGAAGATGAAGTGGAACTTGTCTGGTCTCCTCCAGTATCTCCCCCGGTGTCCCGGCAGAGATGCCAGCCGGGATAACGCTCCCACAGCGCGCGGTCCGAACACAAAGCGGAGTGCTATTTTCTGGAACTGTTTTCTGTTCAGTCATCCCTGTTGCAATTCAGACGGGTGATCCTGGCACTTCTACAAGAGCCCGGCAAACCCACCGTAACAAACTCACTGCTCCCACTGGTCCTTGCTCGGGCAGAAGCTGGGGCATGTACCATGCCTTGCTCAGAGGATTAATGCATAAGCTGTGTGCTTATCTCACACCTGTGGAATGAACTGACCAGTTGTGCTTGTGATCTACCTCATTTATAAAGGGAATGCCCTGCTGTAAATTCAGCCTGTTCTTTCTAAACCCCTTGTGGTAGAAAAGAAGAGACAAAATATTCATGAAGCAGAAAAATATGTGATTTTCTCAGCTACAGCCGGAATTATTTATTAGAATTATAGCCCAGAGGCAAGACAAGACTGCAGAGAGGTCAGAGCTGCTTTGTATGTTTTGACAAACACTGCAGCTACCTGCATGCCCTGGGTAAAGTGGCAATACAGAAGTGCAAGGCTAGAGCCCTGTTTAAAACAAAATAATGAGCTACTAAGAAAAAACCCTGATGGGTCTGAGTTCAGGCAGTTTATGTCTCATTCAAAGGCCAAGGTGAGCTGAAGCTATAACTCTTCTCCCGAAACTAATGGAAAAATCCCCCACACTGCTCCTGCAGGTTTCAGAGAAGCAGATCATCATCGCACTGACTATTAGCTTTGACTCATATTGCTTCAGTCTTTCTGTCACCAGTAACTTCATTTGCTGACAGCACAACTCCTGCTGCTGTGCTTGTTAGTAGGCACCCCATGGGGGCCACCAGAACTGCCCAGGGAAATGCCCATCCTCCTCTGCCTCTGCTCTCTCCGTGTCCCAGCCCAGCCTGCAAGCTCCTTAAGATTAGAAAATGAAGCAGGACCTCCCTTTAGTCCTCCCCACTGCTGGCAAGAGCCAACAGACTTTGGAGCTTTTCAGTACTGCATCAACAAGTGCTCCCTAAGGTACAGAGCATGTCTGAAGGTGCCTGAGGATATGAGAGCCCCAGTAAAGCAAACGCAATTGCTGTGCAAATGGTTTGGAAACCTGAGGTTTTACAGCTATAAAATGTTGTGGCTACTGACAGAGATGTATCCAATTTAGGTTTTAGGGGCTGGAAAACTGGTGACACGGAGTCAAGAGAGACTCTTCTTCTTCCAGCAGGAAATGGCCTTGCCATGTGCAGATAGGGCTGCTCTACAGCAATAATGCTCTCTCCTGGCCTCGAACCTTAGTGCACACACAAGCAAATGGATGCAAAACCATGGCAAATGGGTTTCCGAGATTCCCTGAATACAGTATGTTTTAGCAGAAGGCTGTCTACGAAAGCTGCACCAACTCAAAGCACAGATTTAAGAGGGAGAGAGAGTACAGCAGGGCTGGAATAGGGCTATTTCCTCTCCATTTTATATTAACTACCCTCTTGGGGTATATTTTAGTGAAATTAATGTAACTAGCACAGGACTGATCTCCAGAACATTCCTAGGAACAGCGTACAGCTTTACCAATATTCTTAGAGACCTATTTACTCCCACAACTAGAATTAGGTGTATTACAGAAAAAACTCTTTCTAGAGAGGCAGCTGCAATGGCCAGCTAGGATATATTAAATGGATGAAAATACAGAGGACAGAGATGGTTTGGAAGGGAGAGATGGCAATATAACAACAACAGAGCTGAAGGGAGAAAGAGTAGCTGCAATACCCTGCTTATCTTTCCTGCTGTGTTATGTGATGTCCTCATACAGAAGAGAAAGTGCTTATGTTCAGTGCTATCATGTATGACCTCTGCTTCAGAGACAGCCAACACATTGGCCAGGAAAAGGACTACCTCTTCTCTGGTTTTCAACCCATACATTCAGAGGCTGAGCTGCTGACGAGCTCCAGTTCCAACACTTGCCTCTTTCTGGCCCTAGAGGTGCATTATCTGTTGTCCTTCCCCCACCCCCCGCATTGGAACAGGACATAATACATCTCACAAGCAGGAGAAATGAGGCTCTCACAGATTTACAGGTTTCGAGGCTGGTGGGAACATGTCCATCACCCACACTCACCTGCACAACATCTGCACACCAGGAGACTTTCCCCTGTTAACCACAAGCTGTATTTAAGGTACAGTACATCTCATAGGAAAATACCCAGCACCACTTAAGGACATGGAGTGCCCAGATATCCATCCCATTCCCACAAAGTTTGTTTTAATGCTCAGTTTCCATTGTGGTGACATGTTTACATTTCCCCTGTTGTCTAAATACAGCTTCAACCACCACTCAACCTCCCTTTGCCTTTTGTATTAAAAGCTTTCCCTATGCTATCAGAAATGTCCCCTGTATGTGGGCTTTAGCCTCTTCTTGGACTACAACGTGACATAAGTGCAGTTATGCTGCATTTCTCAGCTCTGAAATAATTCACAAGGCTCTTCCCTAATCTTCCAATGTTCTAAAAAACATAACCCACCAGGATTATACACCATGTTTAATACTGGCTTCATAAATGCAGTGTAATGAGATCATACCAACTCCCTACGATTTCCTGATAGTCTTCTGTCTTTTCTTTCAACTCACTTCAATAGTTTACCAATCTTCTATAGCTGAATACACCTTTCCCACACTCTCCAGCTCCCACACAGAACATGATGTTAACAGACTTGAAGGAAATATTCAGACCACAGGTTGTTAATTTACTTCTCCCTGTGCCTGCAGATCATAACATAAACTATGTTTCTAAAGAACCCTTGCCTCGATGACTACAATAATGAGGTTTTCTGTATTTCTTTCTATTTCCTTAACTTACTGTGGCCATCTATAGCAGTATATATAGTATACTCTTTATATATAGTATATGTATATA